>NC_141354.1:31579330-31666830 GCF_057382095.1 Aulonocara sp. 'chitande type north' Nkhata Bay
AGCTGCTATTTAAGGCAGTGGCACAGAGCAGCTCACCGCTGGAACGTTGAATCTCCTGAGTTCGTGCTCTCGGCTTCATCTAAGGATCTCATATAAATCATATACATAACAAAATTTCAAGAAGTGTCTCAATCGTAAGTAAAGTAAAACACATTCTGCACAAATCACTCCACATTCTCTATTGTTCCCTGATTGCACCGTATTTGAATTACTGTGCAGAGGTTTGGGGCAATACTTACAAATGTTCGCTATCATCAATCTTTATATTGCAAAAAAGGGCCATAAGGATAATCCATAAAACTGGTTACAGAGATCATACAAATCCACTATTCTTAAAATCAAAAATTCTAAAATTCACAGATCTGGTTCATTTTCTCACAGCACGAATTATATATAAAGCAATAAATAACCTGCTTCCTGACAATATTCTAAAAATGTTTTCTAAAAGGGAACGGGAATACAATTTGAGGGGGGAATTAAATTTAAAACATCCTCGTATCCGTACAACATTAAAAAGTTTTTGCATCTCTGTGTGTGGAGTGAAGCTGTGGAACAGACTAAGTAAAGATATGAAGCAATGTCCGAGCATGGCACAGTTTAAAAAGCGGTTTAAGGATATGGTTTTTACAGGGTACAGGGAAAAGGTAGAGATTTGATAGGGTGTTCTTGTCTAATATTTTCATGTGTGTGTGCATGCACGGGTTTGTTGGTATGGATATATATATATATAATTGTAGGCTGTGTATCCTTGAGGTGTTAATGGGGTTATTGAAAATGTGTATATGTGCGTATGTGTAAATACGTATGTATGGATAGATAGAAACATATATGTATATATATTTAAAAAAAATGAGAAAAAAAAATACACATGACATATAATGTAATTGCAAGGAGGTATTTCTGTAGTCTATTGATACTAGATAGTGGAAAAGGGGTGGGATTAAAAAGGCTTATGCTTCTTCCTGCTCCTTTTTGAACATGAAAGTTATTTGGAGTTGTGGTTGCTCGTTTGCCTTTTGTTTTGCTTTGTTCATTTGTCTCTTTTAATTCTATTTTGTTGTACTTTTTCAACATGTTCAAAATAAAGATTCAATCAATCAATCAATCTCCCTGTGAATTCTGTGTGTAGATACCCTCCTCCTGGAGCAGATTATGGACCCTTTCTGTGTGTGGCGGCATGAGTGGAGTTTTGGAGAGTGTGCGGCTGAAGAGGAGTGAGTGTGTGTGGATTATCCCTTCTCCCTTGAGCCCTGGACCCCCCTCCCAACTCACTGTACATATATATAGCACTGAGTTGTTCCCTGTTGTAAATAAATTGTCTTCTTTTGTTTGCAAAGAACTCTGCGCGTGAATCCATCCAATAGCCATGACACCCTCTATAATATAATATATCGATCTGGCAGAAAAGCATCTCCCAGATACTACTACTACTAATAATAGTGCATAAACATTTCAACTTCTGCAACAAAATAATTTAATTTAATGTAGAAACAACCAGTCCCGAGGTGAGAAAGACATGTACCCAAAATGTGTGCAGGCAGATACCTAGACCCAGCTGAGGGTTCCTGCATTTCCTCATTTATTGGTCTACCATTAATGTTAATGTATTAATGTGCTCAATGTTTTTTTACGAATTAATTTTTCCTTTTTGCTTTTAATTTAAATTTTTAACAGATGCTTTTGTGGTTTGTGCATAGTATGATTTACATAGTGTGACTCACAGTTAGAGGACCATGAATTTTAACAATGCCATGAAGATCTGGGTGAGTCATAGCCTTCAATTCTATAAAATTGCAAACATGGAAGGGCAACCAGCAGATGAAGAATGTAAAAATGATGGAGAAAATGATTCGGTTTCCTTGTGTCAAGATCCTCTCTCGATTTCTCTGATCCTTTTGTTACTCAGCTGTAAAAAATAAACACAATTGACTCCAAAACATGTGCGATGCAAACTTTCAAAGCACGCTGGCTTCACCCGATTCTTTGTTGGCAAATAGTCATTCACAGACAGTAAAGTTCAACTTCAACCCATTATTTAGCAAAGCATATGCATATGGAGATCACCCATGTCACACTCTAGGCCTGGCAGAGTATGCTCCAAGGAATCTCTGAAGCATTTCCTCTTAATAGAGCTACATTTATACTTTTCCACTACCCGCCTCCACATCAATGGGGAGGGCTTTAAAGGGCCGCCTGCTGTTGCGAGATCGATCAACTTCAGACCAGACAACAAACGACGGAGGCTCCGGAAAAGTGCAATCAAACGATGAGTTTTATTATCACAGGAGAACAACCAACCGTCAGCATACGAATTGTTTTGCTCTGACAAAAATACAATGGGTTCTGGTTTTATAGGATAAAATATCACACCTACGTCAATACAGTTCAAAAATACATGGTGACAGACGGGCAAAAGTTCAACCCGTGCAGACAAGGGTACATCACGTACACTTCTAATAACCATAAACCGACATATAACTTCCCTTTTCTACATTACTTGCCTTTTAGGGTAATAACTTCAGGTCTCAGCATCTCTGAGAGCTAATAATGGACCCTCGTCATTAATCACTAAGTAGAGTACTTTGCAGCCAGTCTCAAACTGAAGCAGAAGACGCTTAGGCCTTCGCTCAGACCTGCTAGTAGATTAATATGTGTATCATAAGCGTGCATGCAATTAACCTGCTATGTTCTCATCTCCCCTCAGCATGTATCATCTGGACACTCTCACCAGTGAAGCTTAAAACCTTCTAGAATGGAACATCAACTCTAACTAAGCACATTCATGCATTGTGTATAGAATGAACTCAACCTGTAAAAATAGAAAGGTCAATGTGATGACAGACATATTCAATGCAATTTTATAAACCCTGCAGGAAATATTACTGATAAATGATACTGTGAAACATGTTATTAATACATTCTTCATAAGGCAGATTATATGGTAGCAATAAAAGAATCTCTGAATCCCAACATTCCCTCTTTTGACATTCCAACAGGAATGTCACCATACTTCATGTTGTATCACTCCCTGCCCCACTCTATGGGTGCCAGGTTCATCTGGTAGATGCCCTCAACCCAGCCAGGGTTCGCAACCCTCGCCACTATCTTTACCAACAATCCTCTGACACAAGGAATGATACAACACCCAGCAATGACCAATATTCCCAAAAATACAGCCAATGAGCACATCACTGATATAGCCACACCTTTCCATTGTCCAAACACGGATGCCACCCAGGACCCCACTGGGTTTTCAATACCTGAGTGCTCATGCATGGTTTTAGACAAATTTTCAGGCCCTCCAGAGCTCGGGTTACTGAGCCATCTGGGGCAGTATTGTTGTTCCATGGCGTCCCTGGTAAGGCTAGAGAGTCTCAGCAAGTTGTAATGAACGTAGTTAATGCGGTCATCATTCTTATTAGGCGTTATCCAAAGGAATATACTTTCAAACCCTGAAGCTACTGGGTCTGCCAGCTTATACTCGTTTGTAACTCCCCTGGGCACTCCTATGGAGTCTATCCTAGTCGGAGAGTTTAGCCGGGGGTCATATGCATGTATACCCTGGGTCCCTCTTTTTGCCAAAATGTGTCTCTTATGTCTGGCTGCTAAGGTACGTGTGTTGTGTTGCTGAATAGTCTTTACCTGATTTCCAATCAGTATGAGTGGAGCTCCCAGTCGCACCATTGCACATGTCCCTACGCTTCCCATTGGGACACGAACCAAAAGGGTGCTTTGCCCACAATAATAATACAACCCACTTCTTGCCCATGTTCCAATTAATGTGCTCGGGTCACTCACATTATTCGTGGTTCTTCCCGTGGGTGTGACAGCACACCAAGTAGGGTCGATTTCTCCCACGTGGTACTTTACTTTATCTGTAGAAAACCTGAAACATGTATAGTTATCTTGTTTTGGCATGAATGAATTGGCATTCTCCGCTTGCCCTATCGTGTTTGGTGCGAGATTATTAGTTTATCAGTTAGATTTGTCATTGAGTTTTTAAGTGTGACTCAGGCTTTGGGGTAAACTAAGTGTACCCTAATTACCCCAAACGAATCTGTTCCTGACATGTCCACCCTGATTACCAGATAGAATACGCCTCCCGGGCTCTCAGCTTTAAGCAGTATGTTCCATGGACCTAAGAAGATGGTGACAGGGTTATGAAAAACAGAATAAACCCTTTGAATTACTATTCCTTGCAGGCCTTCTGGCACATTTGGCTTCCAAAAGGCAGATTATATGGTAGCAATAAAAGAATCTCTGAATCCCAACACTGCTTTTGCTGTACAGCCATCTAAACGGCTGTTGTACAGCCATGTAAAGGGCTGAACACGCAGTGAAGCACTACAGTTAAATGCAGCTGGATGCAGAGAAGGGGTCCAATGCGCATACTTTAGCAGTGCCAAGCTGAATTAACCCTATGTTAGACTAGTCACAGTTGGCCATAACACTATCAAAGGTTTCTTACTGATCCTCACTGTTACATTTTCAAACAGTACTGATCAGCATGTATTCATACAACAAGTGGCACAAACTTTTTCATTCATATAGTGGTAGATATATTTGACCTAAATATATGGGTCATGTGAGTTGAACATGCAGGTTAATTGCTTAACACAGTGACTCCACTATATAAGACACTTCATTGTAAGTGTGCATAGTATATATGATTGCACAGAATTTATCTGAGTAATTATGATTACATATCTAGTGTATACAGGTATATATGTCATAATAAAATCCATTTCCACTAGCCTACACATAATTTCATATCCTCAATGCCTGGCTCTTTTAACCTTTGAGCAACAACATCTATCTTGCTTAATATTTCCACACTTGTTATTGACATGCGCATTGCACGGATGCCTATGGCCACTTAAGAGACAAGTATTACCAGTAATGGGATCACAAAGCCCACGACATGAGCTGAGCTTTGCAGACTGTCCTCTTGTTGTGTGCCCACACCACCACCCAGATGGACAAATAACGATCCAGACATCCAGGCTGTCAGAAAGAAGATACTGGCAAACATGTTGACTACACTCACAAAAGTGTTGAGCTTGCACATGAATTCTCCAAAAGGCCATTTGGTGACTCTAAGAGAGAGAAATGATCGAGAAAATAAGGAAGGCCGTGAAGAGGAAGTCAGCTATGGCCAGGTTGAGAAACCAAACCGAGTTGGGAGTGAACAATGCGTAAATTGCGTAAATGCGTCCTGGCTCCGCGTCCCGATTAATACACTGTATATATTTTGTCCTTGTAAATACCTCCCCCTCACTGTAAATAAACTGTCTTCACCGCAACTGTGCCTCCGTGCGTTCTGCTTCCTGGGTCCATTTGCATTTGCTATAACAGGTGGAAGGAACAAAAATCCTGGAGGGCCAGGATTTCCCAAGGTGCTGTGTGTTACTCGTGGGCATAATATATGCTCTCAATCTGAGCTATTGCATGGATCTAAAATATACTTTTGAAGTTTTCAGAAGCTGTTCCTTGACCTGGATGGACTGAGAGCCAGTGGAAAGTCCCAAGAACAGTATTTTCTAAAGATGTCACTTGTTTTAGAGCACTAAGAGATTTTATTCAGATTGTGTTGCTTTGTACTTGGAAGTCCATTGGAATAAAATGATAGTGTTGACAAAAAACAGAAGACAAAAAATGTTTTTTTTTCTTTTTTCTACCCAGCTGTTTTTGATATTATATTCAACAAATTGTGCCTTGGCAGTTGTTGTAAAACCTTTACAACTGTCCTTAACACCTATCCAATCTTTAATCCTCAGAGAGATGTGCTGATAAATGAGCCAGCATTACGTTAAAGATGCTGACTCTGTTTCAAAAATTGTTAACTGTTTGGAATTCTTCATGTGTAACATTGATCTTAAAGGTGTTTGCTGTATTGTGTAAAAGAAAAATGCAAGATCTTGTAAAGTTTGGTAGCCATTGAAAGCTAACAAAAATAAGAGAAAGCTAAAATGATGGTAACAATGAAGAAAATCAGCAACTTAATATTTTAACTTAAAAAATGATTAAGAGGTTGGGAGCAGAGCAGCAGATTAACTTAACTTTTTTGTAATTGCTGTAATTAATTACATAACACTTAAAATCGTTTTAAATAATGTGGAAAAAGTAATGGAGGAACATAATTTTTACGAGTAAACAACTTAAAAACATGTTTTAAGCTACCAATTATTAAGTAAGCTGGTTCAAAACTCCGCTGACCGCATTATTACCAGAACCCCCTCCTGCCAGCACATCACCGCTGTTCTCCAGGAACTTCACTGGCTCCGTGTGAAATTCCGGATAGTGTACAAACTTCTTCTGCTCACCTTCAAGGCCCTTCATAACCTCGCTCCTCCCTACCTTCCTGACCTGTTAAGCACTATCTCTTCTGCCCGCTCACTTCAATCCTCTTCTTCTATCCAGCTTGCTGTGCCTTCTTTCCGCCTCACCACCATGGGAAGCAGAGCTTTCTGCTGCTCTGCTCCCAACCTGTGGAACTCTCAACCCCCAAATATACACTCAACAAAAATATAAACGCAACACCTTTGTTACTGCTCCCATTCCCCATGGGATGGACGTAGAGACCTAAAATTCATTCCAGATACACAATATAACCATCCCTCCCAAACAGTGGTCACAAATCAGTCCAAATGTGTGGTAGTGGGCACATCTGCTATATTGAGATAATCCATCCCACCTCACAGGTGTGCCACATCAGGATGCTGACATCATGAGTAGTGCACAGGTGTACCTCAGACTGCCCACAACAAAAGGCCACCCTGGAATGTGCAGTTTTTTGCGCTATTGGGGGTCTGGGGACCCAGAACCGGTCAGTATCTGGTGTGACCACCATTTGCCTCATGCAGTGCAACACATCGTCGCATGGAGTCTATCAGATTGTCAATTGTGGCCTGTGGAATGTTGGTCCACTCCACTTCAATGGCTGTGCGAGGTTGTTGGATATTCGTGGGAACTGGTACACGCTGTCGTATACGCCGGTCAAGCACATCCCGAACATGCTCAATGGGTGACATGTCCGGTGAGTATGCTGGCCATGCAAGAACTGGGACATTCTCAGCTGCCATCTGCCCTGAACAATGTGAACCATGATTCATCCGTGAAGCGCACACCTCTCCAACGTGCCAGACGCCATCGAATGTGAACATTTGCCCACACAAGTCTGTTACGGCGACGAGCTGGAGTCAGGTCAAGACCCCGATGAGGACGACGGGCATGCAGTTGAGCATCCCTGAGACGGTTTCTGACAGTTTGTGCAGAAATTGTTTGGTTGTGCAAACCAATTGTTCCAGCAGCTGTCTGGGTGGCTGGTCTCAGACGATCTTGGAGGTGAACCTGCTGGATGTGGAGGTCCTGGGCTGGTGTGGTTACACGAGGTCTGCGGTTGTGAGGCCGGTTGGATTCTTTGAAACGCCTGTGGAGACGGCTTATGGTTGAGAAATGAACATTCAATGCACGGGCGACAGATCTGGTTGACATTCCTGCTGTCAGCATGCCAATTGCACGCTCCCTCATTGCTTGTGGCATCTGTGGCATTTTGCTGTGAGACAAAACTGCACATTCCAGGGTGGCCTTTTGTTGTGGGCAGTCTGAGGTACACCTGTGCACTACTCATGATGACAGAACTGCATATAACTGGAAAGCTAAAATGAGGGATATAAACCATATATTCAGCTATCATAATGGGCAGTGTTACATTCTTGGGCAATTACAAACCCAATTCTTGAAAGGTTGGAATGTTGTGCAAAATGTGAGAAAAAATCTGAATGCTGTCATTTGCAAATGTTTTCAAGGAACCGCTCAGATAATGTTCAGTGACTTTATTTACAGTATGAAGGTGAAACAACAATCCAAACACAAGTTCAACAATAGTGAAGGTCCTGATTCCACAGGGCAAGTTTCTTCAAAAGTCCAGTATCTCCACACATCTCTCAAGAAGCCATATATTAACATGATCTAGAAATGCTCCATCTTCTTTGGGTCAAAGCTCATTTAAAATGAACTAAATGAACTGAGACAAAGTCAAAAACTGTTCTGTATTCAGACGAATTGAAATTTGAAGTTGTGTTTGGAAAACATGCAAACATTTGCATCCTCTGGGTTAAAGAGGGGAGAGACCATCCATCTTGCTATCAGCAGTCAGTTGAAAAGCCTGCATCTCTGATGGTATGGTGGTGCATTACTGTCTGGAGAGGCACCATTAATTCTTTGTAGGACTATTGAGCTGACAATCATGTTCTCTCAGGAAATGGTAGAAAGAAAGAAAGAAAATAAGACAGCACTCCACACCCCAAGGCCTAATGACGTATTTAAAAAAAAATCTCAAAAAAGGTTATTTGCATATTTAAAAAAATATACTTGAATACAGAGTAACTGAAATGAAGGCTTTTAAATGTTGCTAAATCTCAAGGATGTACATCTTTTCTAATCTCAGACCTTAAAGTCATAATTCAATTTTTTTTAAAACAGAAAAAGAAAATAAACAACATTTTCATACTAACTTCAGCACATTGCTCCTTGAACTGTAACTATTGCATCTTTTTGTTTACATACTGAATAGTCAATGTAAGAAAACTGACTATTTAGCATGTTTTCTTTATACATTTCTTTATATTTTGTTTCCATGGTGTCAGAATACATTACTGTAATTTTTGAAGGGGTCTCGAGCAATAGTTTTCTTTAGACATGGGCTGCTTTTTTACTCATTCAGTCTCTAACCATTTTCAGAGTAATGTTTTTCGTAACACATTTAACACTGATCTATGAATCAATAAAGAAAAAAAAAACTGCAACTAACTTAAGGGACAGACCAGTTCGGTGTCTACACATAACAGCCAACTAAGCAAATAAACTATTGTAATTCATAAATTTTGGCACCTTTTTATTAGCATTATTTGTTCCCATGTATTTATCGATGAAAAAATGCCAAGGATTAGAGCTTGAAAGCGAAATGTTTCCCAAAAAGTAGCCAAACAACATATGAACTGTATCTTAAGGCCATGACATGAAGAATTACGAAAAAAAAATGATTTATTGTATTTTTTGCTTTGCAACATCTACCTTCTAACATAAAAGTCACTTAAAATTAATTTAATGATGAAATCCAAATCATGGAAAAATGACAGCATCAAAGTAAAAAAACAGAAAACAAAACAAACAACACAAAAAAACCATTCATATGTTAAATAGTTTTAGTGAATTTTAATGCAGAGATGCAGCACGCATAAGTTTTAACGTATTCTGACTAATTAAAATTGTAACTCCTCTTTCTTACTATTATAAGTAAATATAGTAAGCATAGTGGGATATTCTCTGTCTGTGCAACAATAGATAAGTACCATACTAACAAGCTGACATTTTATATTTCTGTGAAAGAGTTTAAAGTTTAAAAAAACAAAAAACAAAAAACCATTTAATGCAATAAAATTCATTAGCAATTGATGTAAAATTCATTACATGAATAAATGAGGGTTTCATTCAAGTCCATATACATGTGAAGGCAGACGAGCAAATTATATTGTGTATGTCTGTTCATGAGCGTAAATTTGTAAAACAAAAAACAATGATTCATTTCAAAATTCATTGTCTGGTGGGGCACTCTTATTCAGTTCTAGGAATCCCCTCAGTGATGATTACTGTGCTTTCTGGGATGTTTTCATAAATGGCTGGGTCGATCCGATCTAAAGTGGCAGTAGTGTCTGATTTTTGGGAAGCTTTTGAAAAGGTTGATGACATGGAGCGGGTGGACAGAAATAACAAATGGTCTTCTGCCAGTGCACTCTCGAGTACAAAACAAATGGACTGTCGAAATTTCTTCTGGAATTCTTCACACATGAAAACATAAAGGATGGGGTTCAAGCAGCTGTTCAGAAAAGCCAGACTCACAGTCAGAGGACCATACATTCTAACAATCCCTTGGAGCTCTAACTTCAATTCTATGAAATTGAAAGTGTGGAAAGGCAACCAACAGATGAAGAATGCAAAAATGATGGAGAAAATGACCCGGCGAGATCTGCGTCTCCTTGTTCTCGGCATGCGCATTGCACGGATACCAATGGACACATAAGAGATCATTATTATCAGGAATGGGATCACAAAGCCCATAACAAAGCGAAAAATGCAGAGAGTCAATTTGTGTTCTTTGATTGTTGCAGAATAACCACAGGAACTTTCCCCTCCGTTCCCCACTGATGCAGTGCGAAAAGTGGCATAAGGAGTGCTGAAGACGCCAGCGATCACCCAGATCCCAGCTGATATAAGCTGAGCTTTGCTGACTGTGCGTTTGTTGTGTGCCCACACCACCACACAGATACACAAACAACGATCCAAACTCATGGCTGTCAGAGTAAAGATGCTGACAAACATGTTGACTACACTCACAAAGGTGTTGAGCTTGCACATGAATTCTCCAAAAGGCCATCGGTGACTCTGAGAGAGAGAAATGATCGAGAAAATAAGGAAGGCCGTGAAGAGGAAGTCAGCTATGGCCAGGTTGAGAAACCAAACCGAGTCGACTGTTTTCTGCATTTTGAATCCCGCCACATAGATAACAAGGCCATTGCCCAGAGTTCCAGCTATAAATATCACACAGTAGATGACAATGGAGGCTGTTTGTATGTGTGTGAAAGCTGCATCTTGTTCAGGTGACTGAGTTGCATTGAAAGTGATGTTATCTGAAAGCAAAAAAGAAAATGTTTTATTAAACAAATCATGTTTCCACAATATATTATATGAACAGATAAAATAAGAGGATTTCATTACATTTGTTGCCAAATTATACAAATTAAGTAATTTTTAATTAACAAAATACAGCTATGCATTTTCATAGTTGGCTCCAACACATGTTCTATGCAATACTAGCTTCTACTTTTGTGATGCACATACAGAATTCTGTGTGCAAGTTGATATTTGCATTTATCTAACTCAGTTTCTTTTGTGATTAATAACATAATTAATAACAGGTATGAGTGCTCATTTTGAACAGTTTAACAAGAACTCAAATAACCTTTCACATATTGCTGCTTAAAGAGAAATAGTAATATATGTCTAGACTAAATTAACTTACCCGTCCCCATGCTCTTTTTAGCTGAGAGAGTCTGCCGTGGTTGTAAGTTGATCTCTATCAGTTGCTGCTTCTACTTGCTCTCTGTCTTTGATAACGCTGCCCTCTCAGTTTTTGCAGCTGCAGATGAAGCAGTATGCAAATACAGAAATGAGCAGATAATTTAATAGTAACGCCTCAGAATATGCTAATGCAACAACATTTGCCTGAACTGAATGAACATTTTTGTGATGACGCTCAAAAGGTTGGACAAATCTTACAAGAGTATTATTTATATCTGTATATTGTGCCAATGTTGTACATATATCACTGTAGACAATCACCGATCGTGGTTAGCTACATCGTTCTTGTGCTGCACTGTACTCACATTCATGCACCCTTACAGACACTCTTTGGCTTATCAGATGAACACAAAAGACAAAGAAGTGCTAAAAATGTAAGAGTTTATTGCATAAAGATTCACCAAATAACATTAAAGTGGCTGTTTGGCAAAGACTGTTGTTATTAAGTGTCGATGCAAACAGTAAAACTGTATATTATTGATTTTGTATGGAAGTAGTCACTGGTGCAGAGATGGAAAAAATGTAAATATGCTTTTGCTTCTTTGTTAGCATTAGCTGTGCTTTAAAAACACAGTAATGCTTCCTGCACACGTGTTGGAAAGTTTCTGTGTGTTTGCACATTAGCTGTAATTATCTGGTTGATCTAGATGTTCAGATAGAACTAAGTAGAGGTGCCCAAGGACACTTTTCAAATAATAGAATACCATATGTCTCAAGCAGTTGATTTTTCTCGGTGGTCATGCATTTAACAGTGTATACCAGTACTATGTAAATGGTAAATGGTAAATGGCCTGTATTTGTATAGCGCTTTACCAGTCCCTAAGGACCCCAAAGCACTTTACACATTCAGTCATCCACCCATTCACACACACATTCACACACTGGTGATGGCAAGCTACATTGTAGCCACAGCCGCTCTGGGGCGCACTGACAGAGGCGAGGCTGCCGGACACTGGCGCCACCGGGCCCTCTGACCATGTATATCATTACTTTCTGCACATGGCACTGGGTAATCATTTGCATTAATAGTGGTTTGTTTATAATTTATTGATACGATCTTGCTATTTCTTTTGTAATTTCTGAACTCTGCACCGAGTACTTGACTTCAGTAATATCATTGAAAAAGATGACATAAATTGTCATATATCAGAATCATTGCCACAAGTGTCCATTTCACGATTCTACTACCACGGTGCCATCCTAAATGACAGCTCGTTACAGGAGTGCGTTTTTATGATGTTCTTCTGTTTATTTATTAATTTATTAGTTTTGCTTTTTTCTTAATCACATATTCAGTTATTCTTATTTCTTAGTAAATTTGTTACTTTATACCAGGGGGGTTGTTAGGGTTTTGAAACACTGAGCCCTTAGCCCAGCTCTGAAATGTTTTGGATTTTCCTTTGATAACAACACCTCTTTAAAGTTTTTTTTAAATTACTGCTTTGTGCTGGATGGAAAGTTATCTGTCTGGAAGAAGGCAAAAGGTTTATTATAATGGTTATTTCTCAGAGGGCCGCGAAATGAACTGTGGTCTACCCCAAGGCAGCTGCCTCGGTCCACTTCTCTACTCAGTTTTTACAAATGATTTGCCGTATGTCCTGGATAAATCTCATCTTGTAATGTACGCTGATGATTCCACCATGTTTTATTCAGCCAGTAGCCACTCTGAATTGACAAGCGTATTACAACTAGATTTGCTGAATGTGTTTGATTGGATAAGTAAAAACAACATGATTATAAATGTGACTAAATCCAAATCCATGTTAATAGGAAGTAGAGCACGTTTAATCAACAGTCCACAACTAAATCTTTCCATAGCTGGATCGGCATTAGAACAGGTCACCCAGATTAAATTACTTGGTGTTACCATAAACCACCACCTTTCATGGTCTCAGCACATCAATTCTGTTATTAAGAAAATGGGACAGGGCATAGCTATAGCTAGGAAATGCTCCTTTTATATTACTTCTTCAGTTATGAAAGATGTCATTAACGCATTAGTATTATCTCATCTAGAGTACTGCTCAATCATCTGGTCTGCAGCTAATAAGACAGATCTGAATAGACTTCAGTTAGTCCAAAATAGGGCGGCCAGATTAATGTTAAGGTGTTCATACTATACAAGTATTGACAAAATGCATGATAAACTTTCTTGGCTTTCTGTACAAGCTAAATTATACTATGGCTTACTTGTATTTTTAAAGAAAACAATACTGTTAAACACACCACACTTTTTTTGTGCTCAGTTGCAGTATCCAGATGAAATTCATAATCATGCCACACGATTCTCAAACAACCACAATTTAGTAATTCCTCGTGTTAAAAGTAACTTTTTGAAAAACTCTGTTATATTCAGAGCATCGTTTCAGTGGAATAAGTTGCCTGAGGCAATAAGAGAATTGGCTTCAATTCATAATTTTAAAAATCACCTAAAAGCCTATTTAGGCAGTTTTTAATGTATTTGTAAAAATTGTAGAGGGTAATATCACTTGTAATGGAAATTGTGTATTTTGTTTGAGTGTTTTGTTTTGGTTTTCTGCTTTTATATAATTTTTAATATTCACATGTTTACATTTCAGTATTGTAAAACTTTACTGTAGATCTAATTGTTGTAACATTTTATTTGGAGATATTTGATGGCTTGGGCCCCAGGAAGACTAGCAACCACTGTTGTGGAAGCTAATGGGGTTCCTTATAAATAAACAAATAAACAAAACATTTTATAGTATAATTCATATAACATCTCAAACATTATGAACACTAAAGATTGAATTCTTAGAATGATTCAGAAATAAACAGTAAACAATAAAAAGTTCAATTTGAGTTCTTCTTGTTTGATGCAATAAAAAAATTAAGCAGCAGGAATAAAACTTAAAAAAAAATGTTAGAATGTCGATGAAGTATTAATTTGAGAAAGTATTTATCTAGTTAAGTTTTTAAATTTTACCTGCCCTGGTCTCATAACTTCTTTCCTGTTATTTTGGTATCTCGTTGTTCAGCTCCTCTACTCTCCGTGTCACACAAAGTCACTGAGTCATGGTCGCAGGACCATGACACTCCGCACCTTTTCTTCTCTCCTCTGTCCTGCTTATAAGAAGAATGTAATATAAACCGTATACTAAACAGGTTTTCTTTCAGTGGATGGGAGGAGCGGTTAATGAGGAAATTAAAATAGTAAACAAAAACATGCCCACCAATCAATAACAAGGCCGGAGCCATCATACCTATTACGGTATTTATTTTTTGCTTTGCAGTTCTACATCTATCCTTGTGTAAGAAGAATGTGTTTAGTAGCCATTTTTAAAAAAAATAATTCTTGACTTAATTTTATTTTTAGTCTCAGAACGAATAGTGAGGCAATACCATTTTGATTTTGCAACAACCACAAGTCCTAATTGAGAAAGGCACAGCTCATCCGTGCAATAACAAACCTATAATAAGCGGAGGCTATCTCTAGTTCTTTGACTGTATTTCATAGTTTAATAGCCTACAAAAATCTAATGTGTTAATCTGTTGGTTATAATTTTAAAGGATTTATATATATATATATATATATATATATATATATATATATATATATATATATATATATATATATATATATATATATATATAAGGATTCCTTTTATTTTTCAATTTGCATAGTGTGTTCAATACTACACTGTGGCATAAAGTATACAGCCTTATAAATATCCAGTGAAATAAAAGAAGAGTATGCAGAGTGTAAGCCAGTTTTGTCATGCAGACAACATCAGCATGTTTTTATTAACAGGTTGATCAAAAAACCCTTAATGATCAATAAAAAGACACAGCTCTCGTGTAAGAGTATGATGCATATTGTTTAAACATGGTTAGGAACATACATACAAAAAAGTGAAAGTAATTTAAAATGAAATGTCATAATGGTATTTCAAATCATGGAAATTGACAGCATGAAAGAAAAAAAAAAGAAACTCCCTGGAGTTTGTTTGATGGTTCTCTGGAGTTATGAAACACACTTCTCAGTCTGGAAATCTGATGGATAAGTCTGGGTTTGGTTGTTGCCAGGAGAATGGTAATTTTCTGACTGCATTGTGCCAAGTGAAAGGAACTGTAATGAATATTTAATCCTCCCAAATTTTTTGAAACAATTTGGGGATGGCCCCTGCCTGTTCCAATATCACTGTGCAAGAATGCACAAAGCACTGTGTCCATAAAAACATGGATGAACGGGTTTGGTGTTGAAGAACTGGACTGGCCTGCACAGGTTCCTGACCTCAATAGAACATCTTTGCGATGAATTAGAGTCGAGACTGCGAGTCAGGCCTTCTCATCCAACATCGCTGTCTAATCTCACAAGTGGTCTTCTGGAAGAATGGTAAACACATTCCTAAACATCTCAATGAGTTGAAGGGTGGGCTGACATCATCTTAAACACTATACATTAGAATGGGATTTCATTCAAGTTCATATACATGTGAAGGCAGACAAGCAAACACTTTTGGAAATATTGTGTATGTCTGTGCATGAGCGTAAATTTGTAAAACAAAAAACAATGATTCATTTCAAAATTCATTGTCTGGTGGGGCACTCTTATTCAGTTCTAGGAATCCCCTCAGTGATGATTACTGTGCTTTCTGGGATGTTTTCATAAATGGCTGGGTCGATCCGATCTAAAGTGGCAGTAGTGTCTGATTTTTGGGAAGCTTTTGAAAAGGTTGATGACATGGAGCGGGTGGACAGAAATAACAAATGGTCTTCTGCCAGTGCACTCTCGAGTACAAAACAAATGGACTGTCGAAATTTCTTCTGGAATTCTTCACACATGAAAACATAAAGGATGGGGTTCAAGCAGCTGTTCAGAAAAGCCAGACTCACAGTCAGAGGACCATACATTCTAACAATCCCCTGGAGCTCTAACTTCAATTCTATGAAATTGAAAGTGTGGAAAGGCAACCAACAGATGAAGAATGCAAAAATGATGGAGAAAATGACCCGGCGAGATCTGCGTCTCCTTGTTCTCGGCATGCGCATTGCACGGATACCAATGGACACATAAGAGATCATTATTATCAGGAATGGGATCACAAAGCCCATAACAAAGCGAAAAATGCAGAGAGTCAATTTGTGTTCTTTGATTGTTGCAGAATAACCACAGGAACTTTCCCCTCCGTTCCCCACTGATGCAGTGCGAAAAGTGGCATAAGGAGTGCTGAAGACGCCAGCGATGACCCAGATCCCAGCTGATATAAGCTGAGCTTTGCTGACTGTGCGTTTGTTGTGTGCCCACACCACCACACAGATACACAGACAACGATCCAAACTCATGGCTGTCAGAGTAAAGATGCTGACAAACATGTTGACTACACTCACAAAGGTGTTGAGCTTGCACATGAATGTTCCAAAAGGCCATCGGTGACTCTGAGAGAGAGAAATGATCGAGAAAATAAGGAAGGCCGTGAAGAGGAAGTCAGCTATGGCCAGGTTGAGAAACCAAACCGAGTCGACTGTTTTCTGCATTTTGAATCCCGCCACATAGATAACAAGGCCATTGCCCAGAGTTCCAGCTATAAATATCACACAGTAGATGACAATGGAGGCTGTTTGTATGTGTGTGAAAGCTGCATCTTGTTCAGGTGACTGAGTTGCATTGAAAGTGATGTTATCTGAAAGCAAAAAAGAAAATGTTTTATTAAACAAATCATGTTTCCACAATATATTATATGAACAGATAAAATAAGAGGATTTCATTACATTTGTTGCCAAATTATACAAATTAAGTAATTTTTAATTAACAAAATACAGCTATGCATTTTCATAGTTGGCTCCAACACATGTTCTATGCAATACTAGCTTCTACTTTTGTGATGCACATACAGAATTCTGTGTGCAAGTTGATATTTGCATTTATCTAACTCAGTTTCTTTTGTGATTAATAACATAATTAATAACAGGTATGAGTGCTCATTTTGAACAGTTTAACAAGAACTCAAATAACCTTTCACATATTGCTGCTTAAAGAGAAATAGTAATATATGTCTAGACTAAATTAACTTACCCGTCCCCATGCTCTTTTTAGCTGAGAGAGTCTGCCGTGGTTGTAAGTTGATCTCTATCAGTTGCTGCTTCTACTTGCTCTCTGTCTTTGATTTCTCCTCCCTCTCAGTTTCTGCAGCTGCAGATGAATCAGTACGCAAATACAGAAATGAGCAGATAACAAAACAGTAATTTCTCAGAACACACTAATGCAACAACATTTGCCTGAACTGAATGAACATTTTTGTGATGACAAGTCTTAATAGAGTATTATTTTATAGCTAACTATTGTACCCTTCTTGCATATTTTGCTGTAGAGAGTCCCATTTGTGGTTACCTACATTGTGCTTCTGCTACACAAAAAGTCACTTGACTTATCAGATGGACATGAAAGACACACATATGCTAATAGTTTTAGAGATCATTTAAAAATCGTTCATAGATTTACCAATTAACATTATAGTGTATGTTTGGTATGTTGTTAACAAGTGTCAATACAAACAGTAAAATTCAGTTAAAAAATGATGCTGTTGAGTTCAGTCTTATATTTATTGTCAAGGCTGAGTGGCCGGTGTATGGATTGGACCCTAACGCACACAGTCGTGTGATGTGAAGGCCCTGAGTAAATGTGGTTATCCCAGCTGGACTTTTGTCAAAGCTGGGAAGGCGCCAAAAGAAAGCTGCTACAGGCCAGTGGACACTCTTTCAAGGATGAGGATGTACTCATCCTGGACAGGGAGGAACGCTGGTTTGACTTATCTAATTACTGTGTCAGAAAAGTAACTTAATTACTAAATAAGTAATTTAACTAAATACTTCTTAAAATCCCTATAAACCTTGAGCGGGCAAACAATAGAAATTAAACTCTTTAAATAATAAATACTTTTTTTTTTTAAAGACGGAGACTCTACTGTACGCAGCGGTAGCATCTCTTCCACAATATAGACTGCAATAATTTTTTTAAGATCACCTTCAGACGCTTTCTGTGCTGCTGAAATAAAATCAGGTTTTGCCTGCTTAGCAGGAGTTGTCCATGGATGATGAACAAGGATCACTCAGAAGTGTTCGTCTATGCTCTCGTGTCAGGCGCTTCAGTAGATTACTCATGCTATTAACAGCAGCCGATAGTTTTTTTCTCCCTAGGACATAGCTTACATATTACTGTAATATTCTTGTCTGCTTGTTTCAGAAAAGTGAAGAGACGGGAATATTTCTATTTCAAAAAACAGCCACTCGCTTCAGCCGAGTCCTACATATTCTGCTTTAGAATACGACTATGCAGCAAAGTGGCGCGAAATGACGTGCAGCTGCACTACAGCGATGTTAAAGCGGCAGAGTTTACGTCTACATTTAGAAGACAAATGATTGAAATTAAATAATGATTTCAGCGAGTTTAATTATTTTACAATGTAACACAAGTACATTGTAAGTAACTGTAATTAAAATACCTAAAAATGAACAGTAATTAGTTACTCTACTTTTTCAGTGGAAAAGTAATTTAATTACAGTAACTCGTTACTTAGTAACGCATTACACCCAACACTGCTCATGGCCTTTGATCGGTGGGTTTTGGTCAGTGGTTGTTGATCAATGGTCATGAGAATCTGCATAATTAAGATTAAGAAACTGACCTCCCAGCCCACTGTTCCTTCAGTGGGCAGGTTTCAGTCATTATGCAAATATACTGTTTAAAAGATTGGGGAAAACTGCAGCCAGCTGAGACTGAAGAAGACAATGGGATGAGTGTCGAAACATTTCTCCCACTGAAAACGCTACGTCCAGATAAACAGAATCAGACTCAGAATCAGACTTCATCAGAATGTTTTTATTCTTTTATTTTATATACAAGTGTAACAAAATCATAATGCTCTATTAAAGTTCAGTGTCTTCTGACATCATTATGAATTCTGATCATAAAGAAAAAACTGGTTGATGAGCAGGAGTATTAAAAGCTTACTTAGAAACATATATAACTTTTCTCAAAGGAAATTTAATGATGGCAATCCAATTTCTATGAACAATATAAAGTTCAAAAAAAGAAACAAAAACAACCCCCTCTCCAAAGAAAGAAAAAAAAAAACGCTTCATGTAATACTTCATGTCATCCTTCTCTCACCCCAACCGGTCGCAGCAGATGGCTGCCCCTCCCTGAGCCTGGTTCTGCCGGAGGTTTCTTCCTGTTAAAAGGGAGTTTTTCCTTCCCACTGTTGCCAAAGTGCTTGCTCATAGGGGGTCATATGATTGTTGGGTTTTTCTCTGTATCTATGAAGCGCCTTGAGGCGACTTTTGTTGTGATTTGGCGCTATATAAATAAAATTGAATTGAATTAATCCTTTGTTTTAATCAAGAACTCAATAGCTATAACTCCAAGCTGCAGCACAATAACATGGGTTTTCAGTTACTCTGACTCTTTCTTGCTTGTCTAATAATATGACAAGACAAAAACACGTGCTTTGTGTTTCTGTGCATGAATGTACTTTATGTTATAATCTGATGTGAAAGTTTTGGATTAAAAATCAATGAATTCCTTTTTACATTGCCTTTTGTTACACTGGATTTTGTTGCTGTGTGTTGATTTTACTCGGAGACCGGAATCTCCTCAGTGATGATCACGTTACTTACTGGGATGTTTTCATAAATGGCTGGGTCAATTATTTTTAAAGTTGCAGCAGGATCAAATTTTTGAGACATTTTTGAAATGGTTGATGACGTACAGTGACTGGACACATGGTCCTCTGCCAGAGCACTCTCAAGTACAAAACATATGGACTGCCGAAGCTTCTTCGTGAATTCTTCACACATGAAAACATAGAGGATGGGGTTCAGGCAGCTGTTCAGAAAAGCCAGACTCAAAGTCAGAGGACCCATGATTCTAACAATGTTCCTGAGGTCTGGGTTATTCACAGCCTTCAATTCTATAAAGTTAAAAACATGGAAGGGTAACCAGCAGATGAAGAATGCAAAAATGATGGAGAAAATGATTCTGTGAGATCTCCTTCTCCTTGTTCTCTGCATGCGCATTGCACGGATCCCTATGGCCACATAAGAGATGACTATTACCAGGAATGGGATCACAAAGCCCATAACAAAGCGAAAAATGTGGAGACTCCATTTTTGTTCATGTGTCATAGAATAACCACAGTAATATGTCCCATTATCTCCTAACACGGTGCGAAAAGTGGCATAAGGAGTGCTGCAGATCGCAGCAGTCACCCAGATACCAGCACATATGAGCCGAGCTTTGCAGACTGTGCGTTTGTTCTGTGCCCACACCACCACCCAGATGGACAAACAACGATCCAAACTTATAGCTGTCAGAGTAAAGATGCTGGCAAACATGTTGACTAAAGTGACAAAGTTGTTGAGCTTGCACACGAATTGTCCAAAAGGCCACTGGTGACTCTGCGAGAGAGAAATTATCGAGAAAATCAGGAAGGCCGTGAAGAGGAAGTCAGCTATGGCCAGGTTGAGAAACCAAATTGAGTGGACTGTTTTCTGCATTTTGAAGCCCGTCATGTAGATAACCAGGGCGTTGCCCAGAGTTCCAACTATAAATATCACACAGTAGATGAGAATGGAGGCTGTTTGTATGTGTGTGGAAGCTGCTTCCAGCCCAGATGACTGACCTGTTGCGAAACAAAAAAACATGAAAGCAATGCATCACAGACATTAGTTGAAACTTATAAAAACGCTTCTTTACTTAAGTGTACATGGCTATGTAATTGTTATGGTTGTATGTTATAGTGCTTGATTCTAACACATATTCTGTGCAACACTAGCTTCTAGTATAGTATCCAGAATATGTGACATACATACTTCTTTTATCATAAAAAAATCACATAAAATATCAGAAAAACAAGATAAAAAAAGAAACAAAACAACAAAAAAGGTTTGATTGTGTTAGCAGGTTAAAAACATTATATATATATATATATATATATATATATATATATATATATATATATATATATATATATACACATATATATATATATACAATTTTCAAGTGCATATAATTCTATATTACAGTGCTTTGGCCTGGCACATGGGCTACAGTAGTTGCTCAAGATAGAGTACCACATTATGTGAAGTACTCACAGAATTCCTTGTGCAATTTCACATATTTATTTATTAATTTCTTAATTTCTGTTGTGATCAGAACTAATAACAAGCAGGCATACTCATATTAATCATTTTAGCAAGAAATCCTAATGACATTCACTTAATGCAATTTAAAAGAAATGCTCATAGATGTTTAAATTGTCTTACCTGTCCCCATGGTTCTTTAGCTGAGAGAGTCTGTCTTTACTCCAAGTGGATTTTATCTTCTTTTTGCTTGCTGTCTGTCTTTGCTTAACCCTCCCTCTCAGATTATGCAGCTCTAAATGAGGCAGTATGCACATGCAGAAAAGAGTTGGGAAAAGAAAACAGGAACACTCTAGAACATGCTAATTCAGCAAAAACGGCTGCCTGCGAGTGCGCTGTTGGAGAAACGGAGCCAGGCAGACAGAGGAGAACTGAAGTTCGACCAGGTACCAAAGCAAATCATTCGTACTGTACAAATAATGTAAATATGACGGTGTATCACAAAAGATCGATATCAAACTGATCACTTGACCCATATTACGTTACTTGCTCTTCAAGTGAATTAACAAATGGCGAAATGAAAAGCCGAACAACAACAATGCTGTTTCTTTAGAGAGTCTTAGCTTACATGTGTGTCTATTTCATATTTTCAGTTGTTACTCTCCACGGCTAAATAAATCGGATTCAGTAATGCACTGATATACAAGAATGGACATGAGGGGCTTCTTTCAAAGCAAAAACTCTGGTAGTATTTTATATATTATGCTTTGTATGTTGTTCAGTATATACCCCAAAACAAGAGGAATTTCAATACACAGCAGTATATTCACAGTTGAAACCAGATATTTACATACACTTTATGGAAAACACAAGAACATTTTTTTACTGTACAACATCAATTTAGAGTAAACTTGTTTTGTTTTAGATAAATAAATATTGAAATATCTTTTGAATTAGTTAATTGTCAGAATAAAGAGAGACAGAGCTGTCTATTTTTTTTATCACTTTCATCAAATTTAGGAGTACATATACACTAAATTTATTGTTAATTAATAAGAAACTCCAGACGATTCCATTCTGAGCTGAAGAAGCTTCTGATAGGTTAGTAGAGTCCATGTGAGTAAATTGGTGGCACAGCTGTGGATGCTGTGGGATAAAAAGGGGGTGTTTTTTCTGTTATTTTAGTATCGGCATTATTAGTACATCAGAATCATATAACCAGCTTTGCATTAAACATTTATTGAAGCTTTTGACATTACATTTGTCATGATCTGGCTGTGTGGAGGCAGAAGAGGACCCAAACGCAAAACTCACGGAGACAAAAAGCTGAACTCAAAATCACTGCTTTATTGCAGGCTTCACAAAGAAACAGAACTAAATTGGGAATGCTAACAGAAAACCGAGGGAACACAGAAAGACACACAGGTCCGGGGAGGAGACATTGACAATGCGACACTGAACTGAGGGAGACATGAGGGAAGTGGGAGCACACGGGGAACACAGCTGACACAGATAATCATAACGAGACAGGGCAGGAGTGAACACAACATGACGCATACTGACGAGAGACTGTCAAAGTAAAACAGGAAGAGAGGTTCAGACAGGAGGAGAGAGCACAGACATAACGAGCTGGGGAAAACATTGAATGAAACACAAGGAGAAACGAGGACTCACAGATACACAGAGGGGCACACAGGGGGTAATCAAATAAGGAACATCTTAACAGAACCTAGGAACCACGGCATAAATAAGGAACAAAATACAAAAATACAAGAAAACTAAGAATGCTGGGCCAATATGGCCCAGGATCATGACAACATTAACATTTGTATTACAATGATTGTTATAACCTCAGGTTAATCTTCTATTTACAGGTGGCAGAATAATCATATGATCTTTCATTGCAGGTGTAACCATGATCATCTCATACATATTGCAGTTTGTTGCTCATTATAGAGTTGTGCTCAAGTTAATAAGGGTTAAAAGCTACAGTCAGCGCGATGTCTGGCTGATCTATGGAGGGGAGAGGCTTCGAGCATGGAAGACCGCACGCGCTTACACAACACTGATATCATGTTATTCTTTGTGATCTTATATTCAGTTATATCTTTTGTTATGTTTTAAGTAGTGGCAGTTGATTAAACAATATTACATACTTGCTTCAGAGCATTACACACTGATCACCTTAACAAACCTGGAAATCCTTGTAGCTGCAATGTTGTGTCTCCATAGGGGACGGTTGGCTCCAGGAGATAAGCGGGAGTCAGTGCCTGTCCTCGGGATGGAGAGAATGTTCCTTTGCTGTGTCAAATAACTGTCAACATTGATTGTATTGTACCTGTCTTACGCATGAGGGGGCGTTCTAATACCCTGATTTCATAAAACTATTGTGATGTGGTTTTTGAGGTGAGATCTGATGCTGTCTGCGTACGGTGTCCATCTCCCACGCGTGTGATCATTAAAATCATCGTTTGATTCAACCTGGCCGGACCAGTGTTGTTATTTTGGTTTTTCCTCTTGTATCCATCCCCAATATTTGAATCCGTAACAATGCATATAAGGCAAAACACAGAGCCTGTTTCTTTGAAATGGGAAAATCAAGAGATGTCAACCAAAACACCAGGAAAAGAATCGTGGAGCTCCATAAGTGTGGCTCCATTTTGAATACAATTTGGTGCCATTTACAATTAAGAAATACAGATAGTTTCTCTCTTTACTCTTAAAGTTAACAAATATGTTTTTATATTTATCAATCTAAAAAAAAAGAAACATTTAGTCTGATTTGATATTACAATTAAAAAAGTGTATCTGTTTTTATCTGAAGAGTGTGTAAATATCTGGTTTCAACTGTAGATTTGATGATTGTCAGCACAAAGAGGGAGAGAGAGGAACAGAGATGGAACAAGAGCAGGTGAGACACACGTTAGTCAAATGGTTGTTTACCAAAAATATCACCGTATCACAGGTCCTCATGTATCTCGTACCTAGTGTTCCTTTTTAGGTTTGTTATTTTTCAAGTTATATATTTATTAAGTTATGCAGGCTTGTTTGCACAACAAGGCTAAATAATTATATGAACTTTTCTCAATCTAAATAGTGGACTTTGGTAGAATTAAAAACTAACCTGAGTTTTTCAGAAACTACTGCAGAAACTGCTGCATATTCTACAGTAATTTTCCCACACAGCCATCTTTAGGATTTACAGAGAATCATCTGAAAAAACGTAACGTGAGTTTTCATTATGTGGTTCGGAATCACCAAGATGGAGATGGATAACGTTCCCAGCAGCACGTTTACTCTCTGCACCTCAACAACATAAAAAACAGTTCCTGTGTAAAGCCTTCATGATAATCCTCTGGCCACTCAGAAGCCAAAAAGCTTTGCCAGGTCTGATGAGCCTCAGTCTCTGTTATAGGATCAGAATTTGGTGTAAATATTATGACAGAATGGATCCACCCATTTTTTTGCACACTTAAATACACTAAGTACCAACCGAGCATTGTTTACATTCCACAGACTACTGGAGGATTGCTGTAGTTTCTTGAACTAGTTTAACATGAGTTCACTGTACTCAAATGGCCTCCACAGTCACTAGATCTCAACCTACGCCGACAGATTGGATGTGCAAGCATTATTAAAGGTCATAAAACCTGTCTTGGTGGATAGAAGGCTGTCACATTATATTGGTCAAATTAACGTGGGAGGTACTAAATGACTCATATGAAATATTTTATTTTCACAATAAGATTAATCTTTTATTTACAGATTTTTCCTGGAGATTCTTTAAAAGGCCCACAATTTCATTTTCTCAATAGTTAACACAAACTTCTCAAGATCATCTGTGCATGTCTGAGTACAAATCCAATCCAGAAAATGAGTGGGTGACAAAGAGGTAACAAATACTGAACTTACTGACCAGCTACACATAGATCCCAACAGGACAGCTCCAATACCACAGTTGCAAATGTGTCTGCATTCATTTTTAGTATTTGTGCTTTTCCTTGTTGTCTTTTGTCGTGGAATTTTGTAAATAAAGTCTGCAACACTGAAAGAGCTGTGATCAAACTGTCACGGACTGTAGTAGGACTCAGGCACAGAGCAGAGGTCAATGCAAGAAACAATGTTTATTTACAAAGTCACCAGGTACAGATATATAGAGTGAGGGAATAGCGGTGGTCCAGGGTCATAAAGGAAAGTCCGGGAAGGGAATCACGTTCACTCTTGCTCCTCTCTTCACAAAGGTTCACACGTCGGGTTGGTCACGGCTCCGGGGAAACTGTGCACAGAAAAAGGTGGGTTACGCTAACGCAGAAATCACAGACAAACTTCACAGAGCTAGAGATGACAAAGCTGAGATTCACTAACGTGTCTCACACAATCATCCAGCGATGAGACTGTCTGCGTCCCTGCCTTAAGTGTCCAACCTGTAATTGGTGCCTGATGAGACACAGGTGTGTACGCCGAGGGCGGGAACCCGCAGTGAGCTCCGCCCTGGCGGGGAGGCAAGAGGAGAACGTACACAAAAACACATGTGGCCTTGTCGAGCCGGCCGGGCAGACACGGGGACCATGACACAAACTATTTATTACTGCGCAGGAGAATACACATACACACTCCCAAACATGACAGGTTCATAGTAATGAGCATTCTAACCTCGGGACAAGCATGTTTATAACATCCCACAAACTGTATATCGTTTCAGTTACAACAGTCTTTTGTCCAGCCTGGGCTGTTGCTGCACAAACAAGACTCCCACTATCCTTTCCCAGGCCACCACCTGGCGCTGGCCGTGCACTTCATCCTTCTGAGCAAAACAGTTAACAGATAACATAGTGAAACATTGTTAGGCCTAGCTAAGCAGTTTTCACAAGCTCATGCTGACACATACTTGCTTCATCTTAAGCAGGTTATACAAAAGTTTGTACAGAAATCATACAGTGAAGATGTACCAAAAGCAGCATTAGAGCTTGTGAAGCTTCAGATACTTTAGCCTGCAGAGACCTGGCCTGATGAAGTAGCTCGCCAGAATCGCAATCACAAACAAAATTACATTTATCACCAAGGTTTTACCCAAATGAGGAATTTGTCTGCTTGTCATAGTGCGCCAGTGGTACAAAACTGAATACATGTCTCTCTCTCTCTCTCTCTCTCTCTCTCTCTCTCTCTCTCTGTCTCTCTCTCTCTCTCTCTCTCTCTCTATATATATATATATACATATATATATATGTACACATATATATATATATATATATATATATATATATATATATATATATATATATATATATATATATATATATATATATATATATATATATATATGTCATCAAATTCCTGTAACACTATTTCCTATAAAGACAAAGGCCCAGTCAGCATTTACTCACATTTGCACAGAAGCCTTCTATATGGTGTTGTTTTGTTTCCATGGCCACTGTGTCTATGGAGATGGTGTTTGCTTGGTATTGCAGTTCTGTGTGTCTCAGTGCATATTGAATCCTTAGCCAGATTCTAAGCAGTACCAAACATTACAGTGATTTGCTGTCATGTGATTGACTGGTTAGAAATTTGCCTTAACACGCAGTTTAACAGGCGTGCCCAATAAAGTGGCTGATGAGTCTAGGTTGTTGGCTTTCCAAAATCTAATTTTACTGACACTTCAGATCCTCCATGAATGCCACCCGTTAACTTGCTTATATAGAATTAAAGAAACATTAGACAAAGACAATTGCAGTCTTTGGCATTTCGAGTTTTTATATACACATGTTTCATTTCTAAACAGCTTGACAAAGGGAGTGATCACAGATGACCAGTTTTGGGACAATGTGTTCAAAAGGATGGGTTGTCAGGGTTGAGCTTGTAAGCCAACTCTGAATACACTGCTTGTCCTTCTTCTAACATTTTCACACTGGAGAATGGAAAACTGGGTGTGAATGTAGCATTTGTGGAATTGTTTTTCTTGAGCAATATTGGATTTATTGGAATTTTAACAATGACTGAGTTTAATGTGCTAAAGGGACAGATAAATATTGTATAATTTTACAGTTTTTGAATCTAATAATGTAAATCATACAGTCGCCATTGTAGGATTGTAGTTTTGCGTTTAGCGATATTGCAAAATGTTTTTCAGCAACATTGTGGTAAGAAAAAAATGTAACAATGTTTTTATTGCTACTGAGTTCCATTTTTAGTTTTAGCATGAATAGTGAAGCAGGTGTTGTTCTGATAATAAAAAAAACCACAAGAAAAAAGAAGCAAGCACAGCACATCTGTGCAGCAAGATAAGATAGATGCTGTTTAAATCTCAGGTTCATGTACCACACTTCATGGTTTAATAGCTTACAAATAATATTAATGTTGGTCATTTTTGGGACCTGTTTTCATCGTTGTTTTGTTTTAAAAGTGATGTTTTTGTGGTTTGTGGTGTACTTTGATTTACGCAATGTGTTCCATTTTGCAAATGCAAGAAGTATACAGCACCATGATATCCTGTAAGATAAAACAGCGGTTGCCAGGGCGCAAGTAAGGTTTGTCAGTCAAATGCACCCTTTTATCATGTTTTTCTTTACCAGACAAAAGAAAAATGCAAAAAACTCAATCACTGTTCAGTCACTTGTCACAGTTTTATAGATGTTGATAGTGATTTACATGGTTAAAGAAGCTGGAGCAATAAAATGTAGATATATATATACAAATATAAAACTGATGTAAAAATTTTGACATTCAAATGATAGAAATCCAAGACCTTCAAAACCACAGTATAGAAGTCTTATTTTCTTTTTAAAAAACTTGTGTTATATGTTACATTAATTGATTAATCAAGAACTTAATCCGACTGATTTGATTGGATTATGGTTTCATGCATAATTATATTGTGCCTTACCCCAACAGACTTATAGGACACCCATAATAATCAGAGCCAGGGTACCAACATTATACTGTATGTTTCAAAGAGATGAGATGAACATCTTGCATTATTGATTTATTTCATCATCTATTGGTGAGATCTTATTAAGTGCTAAGTGTCTTTTCAGTGATGACTACTTTGCTTTCTGTGCAGGATTCAAAAGCAGCTGGGTTGAGCTTCTCTAAAGTCGTGGCAGCGTCTGACTTTCGGGAAATCCTTGAAAATGTTGATGACATGGAGTGAGTGAAGATAAATGACACGTGGTCCTCTGCCAGAGCACTCTCAAGTACAAAACATATGGACTGCCGAAGCTTCTTCGTGAATTCTTCACACATGAAAACATAGAGGATGGGGTTCAGGCAGCTGTTCAGAAAAGCCAGACTCACAGTCAGAGGACCCATGATTCTAACAATGTTCCTGAGATCTGGGTTATTCACAGCCTTTAATTCTATAAAGTTAAAAACATGGAAGGGTAACCAGCAGATGAAGAATGCAAAAATGATGGAGAAAATGATTCTGCGAGATCTCCTTCTCCTTGTTCTCTGCATGCGCATTGCACGGATCCCTATGGCCACATAAGAGATGACTATTACCAGGAATGGGATCACAAAGCCCATAAGAAAGCGAAAAATGTGGAGACTCCATTTTTGTTCATGTGTCATAGAATAACCACAGTAATATGTCCCATTATCTCCTAACACGGTGCGAAAAGTGGCATAAGGAGTGCTGCAGATCGCAGCAGTCACCCAGATACCAGCACATATGAGCTGAGCTTTGCAGACTGTGCGTTTGTTCTGTGCCCACACCACCACCCAGATGGACAAACAACGATCCAAACTTATAGCTGTCAGAGTAAAGATGCTGGCAAACATGTTGACTAAACTCACAAAGTTGTTGAGCTTGCACACGAATTGTCCAAAAGGCCACTGGTGACTCTGAGAGAGAGAAATGACTGAGAATATCAGGAAGGCTGTGAAAAGGAAGTCAGCTATGGCCAAGTTAAGAAACCAAATTGAGTTTACAGTTTTCTTCATTTTGAATCCAGTCACGTAGATAACCAGAGCGTTGCCCAGAGTTCCAACTATAAATATCAAGCAGTACATGATAATGGCGGCTCTTTGTATGTATGTCGAAGCTGATTCCAGTGTAGATTGACCTGTGAAGTATTGTATTATTATTTTAACACATAATATAATATAATATAATATAATATAATATAATATAATATAATATAATATAATATAATATAATATAATATAATATAATATAATATAATATATACACGCACACACAAAATAAGTGCTTTGCAGATTTTATATATGTATATTAAAGTATTGGCACATGATCTATGCACCATATCACAAGATCATGCGTTTCAGTTTGTGTAACTTAACATGTGCACAGCTTTAACTAAATTTCTGTTTTAGTGAGAACTGACAACAGGCATGTAAGTATCTTACCAGTCCCCATGTTTCTTTTAGCTGAGAGATTCTGTCTTTACTGCCTCTTCTAGAAGTCTTTGATTACTCTTCCCTTTTAGTTTACGCGGTAGCAAATGAAGCAACGCACGCAGAAATGAGCTGATAGAAAACCAGCAACACCCCAGAATATGCTAATGCTGCAACACTTTTGTAATTATGCTTCAAAAGTGGGAGACGCCTTACATGTGTAATACTGTACAAGGTCTGTCTTGTTATAGTGTGTGGTTTCCAACATTTTAGTTCTGCTATGCAGTCTTTAGTAACCACTTTCACTATCCTACCCAATCACCCTCACTCTCTGGCTTATCAGATGGGCATGAAAAACAACAAACCAACAGTAGCTGTTTTAGAAATCTATTGTTCTGTTTGTCACAAATTCACCAAACATCAGTATTGTGGGATTTGCTAACATCAAATGTCAGTTGTAATAGTAATAACTAGTAAAATACTAGTGCGATTGTTATTCATTTACCGATAATATTGTAATCATTGATGGAAAGATGGGAAACGTGGTGTGCTCTTATTTATTTTGCTAGCAGTATATTAAAGGGAAGCCTACACATGTGTGTTTTGCTGATTTATTTATTTTTTTCTTAAGCTTCAGTTATTAGCAATTGTTTGGTCGACCCAGCTGCGCAGGTAGGACACACGAGAATACACAGCAGGGGTGTAGACATTGCAGTTAGAGGTTCCCCAGGACACAATACCAGTGAGGTACCATACACCACTGCTCTCACAGACCAGAGGGCCACCAGAGTCACCCTAAAGTAGACAAAGGGGATGTTTTTACTTTGTTGATATAAAAGAAAATATTATATTTTTATCATGCTCTTGATATTATTCAGCAGTGATGCATTTAATTTCTGCATTTTCTGAAAATTCTGAGCTACCCCCTAAAATTTGACCTTCTAAGAGTATTTCTGATCATTGTCATAATCATTTTGAAGTGGTTGTTACCTGACAGGAAGACACTCCAGAAGCACCAGCACAGATCATGGCATCAGTGATTCTGTTGTAACCCCAGTAGCTCTTGCACTGATCAGGGCTGATCAGAGGCAGGGCGGTCTGCTGGAGGAAGCGAGGGCTTGCTGAGAAAAACAAAAAAAAAGGATAGGAATAAAAAGAATTAGTCTAATTGCAAACAAAGTCTTTCACATTTTTCTCCAGGAACTATGCAGCAGTGTATATTATTCATTTATTTATCTGCATTACCTTTTTGTAAACTAAGTTTTTTACACCAGTGTATTGTGAGATGATTATCTCAATTTACCCGTTGGAAAAAAACTCACATGTTACTCCAGTCCGGCCCCATCCAGTGGTGACACATTTGGTTCCAGAGGGGATGCTGCTGGTGGAGGACATCAGGCACACAGGTGACACACGGGAAGTATACTGTGCTGGGGAGGACAGCCTCAGAAGAGTGATGTCATTGTTAAAGTTCTGGGAGTTGTAGTAGGGGTGAGTGATGGCCTAGATGAAGAGGTGAGGATAAACCACACACAAATATAATACGATTCAGACAAGGGCTTTGATGAAGACAACTTTCATTTGTGTTGTATTATAGCTCACCCTAGAAATGTACATGACCTGAATTGGCTCGCTATTGTACTGCCGATCATGTTCTCCCAGGATCACACGGTGGCGTGATGGACTAAAAAAAAGAAATAAATCAGGTGGATGATCAAAGTGTTGGAAGACTTATTGTGTTGCTACAGCACTCAAGTGACTTACTTCACACCGCAGTGAGCAGCAGTGACAACCCAGTACTGGTTGATCAGTGAAGCTCCACAGAAGTGGAATCCAGTGCTATCCTGCAATAAAGAAAAAAAAATATCTGTAACAAACTTCTACATTTTAATTTAAAATGAAATAAGTTGTTGTAAATTGTGACTGTAGCAAAACCACATTGTTTGTGAGTAGTAAATAACTGAAACTACCTGAAGCGAAACCTGCCAAGGCCAGGAGCCAGACACAGCATTTTCCCCGTTCACAATCTTGTTGTATCCACTCACTTGGGGCTTGATAGCAGGCACTCCACACCCTGAGACCCAGTGACATAAAAAAAGCTCAAAGTTATTTGACAAAAAGTGTCAGAGTTAATTCTGTATGTATTTTTGTACTTGTCTTTTTTGGTGGTGCACAAAATGCTTAACTGTGTTTCCCATTTTCGCACACAGCTGACCAGTGTGTAAAGTGTTTACTTTTGTGCAGCTAGTCAAACAGCAAGAGTAAAATCCACAACTACCACCACAGATCTCAGAGTGTGGTAGCAAATTTCTTTGTCATGAAATCACAAATCACTCACCCAATGCAGAGGCCACAAGAGCAAAGCAACTGATGATCAAGAACATGTTTGTGTTTCGGTCGTGATTCCCGAGTTTCAGATATGGGGCACACTTGCTTTTATATGCACATCCAATACGCTTGACCCTGAACTGCATGTGTAGGTCTTCATGCCCCACCCACAATCCCCCCTTTCATGTGCCCACAGTATGGGAAAATGGCATCTGGTGATAAACTCAGTTTTTGCTGAATTCTAAATTCATTTTGCTAAAAGGCAAAAGCACCAAGTTGTCATGTAATAGACAGGAAAAACCTTTCATTGACCTTTGATCAAGATGTTCCAAGGTACATGCTCTTGCTTGCATCTTATCTTTCAAACTCACACATTTACAGTCAACATCTCACCTCTTTTTAACATCGACCTTCTTTCATTGTGGCAATATTTCCTGTAAATATTTCTTGTTAATAGGCAGGAAAAAGATACTGATCAGATTACATGTGGTTCGTTTACAGGAACCAGTTTTATCTGCACTTTTCTACAGCTGCAAGTTGAGTGTCTCTGTGCATACCTTAGTTTCACAAATGAGAAGATACACACGTTAAAGTTTTCAAATCAGAATTTTACTGTTGATATTTATTGATTTTTTGCATAAAAAAGCATTGATACAAAGGTGTGACTTTTAAACTATCTAAATATGCATCTGGATATTGAATGTGATGTGTGCTTAGATATTGCAAAACATTTGTTATAAACTTGACTAGATATTTATCAGATGTGTACTAGGTAAGGTGAATATCTATTGGCAAATAGTAAAAAACACTGAGTTCAGTCAACTTCCTCGATAGTTGGGCCAGAAGAGGAGCCACCTCCTGCACCGCCAGGGAAGCCACCGGGCATTCCTCCTGGCATTCCTCCTGGCATTGCTCCTGGCATGCCCCCTTGATATAGTTTAGAGATGATAGGGTTGCACACCTTCTCCAGTTCCTTCTGCTGGTGATCATACTCCTCCTTCTCTGCCATCTGGGGAAAGAAAAGAGCAAATATACTCTACTATGACAGAAGGCTTTGTGGGTCAGGAGTTGACAGGAAGCATATGACAGGAAAAGGAAAAAGGATATTGATTCATAACTTTGATACAATGTAATGCTCACTGCTTTCACAATTTTAGATAAAGAGGAACCTCGGTCTACTTTTAAGGCATGGCTTTTTACCTGGTTTCTGTCCAGCCATGCAATGACTTCGTTGCACTTGTCCACAATAGTCTTCTTGTCCTCTGGGCTGATCTTGTCTTGGAGTTTCTCATCCTCTACGGTGCTCTTCATGTTAAAGGCGAGAGATTCAAGGGAATTCTTGGCTGTCACTTTCTCCCTCTGGACTTCATCCTCAGCCCTGAACTGCTCTGCTTCCTGCACCATGCGCTCAATGTCTTCTTTGCTCAACCGGCCTGTGACAGAATTAAATTTTTTTCCCCTGCATTCATGTATAGGATTTGATTTTTTCATAATAAATTTGCTGCTGGATATATGAATTAGTATGTATTTTTTCATAATTGTACCTTTGTCATTGGTGATAGTTATTTTGTTCTCCTTTCCAGTGCTTTTGTCCACTGCAGACACATTGAGAATGCCATTTGCATCAATGTCAAAGGTCACCTCGATCTGAGGAACCCCTCTTGGAGCAGGTGGAATACCAGTCAGTTCAAACTTCCCAAGGATGTTATTGTCCTTAGTCATGGCTCTCTCACCTTCATACACCTGAAAACAATTATTCATATTGTAGCTTAATGTATCAGAGTCAGGTTTTAGTGTACACAAGTACCTAGAATGCAGCTGGGCATAAGGGTTAAACAGTTACACAACTTTAACCCTGATGTACCTGAATGAGCACACCGGGCTGGTTGTCTGAATAGGTGGTAAAGGTCTGGGTTTGCTTAGTGGGGATGGTGGTGTTTCTCTTGATAAGGACAGTCATTACTCCTCCAGCTGTCTCGATTCCCAGGGAAAGGGGTGTGACATCCAGCAGGAGTAGGTCCTGTACATTCTCAGACTTATCCCCAGCCAAGATGGCGGCCTGCACAGCTGTGGAGATTTTCCACAAAGTTAAACTGATTATGGTTTCAGTCAGCAGCTCTGTTTTATTGAGCCATAGTGCCAATAATATAGCCAAATATATAGTGATAAATGCTGCAGAGACCCACCTGCACCATAGGCGACAGCCTCATCAGGGTTAATGCTCTTATTGAGGTCACGACCATTAAAAAAGTCTTGGAGCAGCTTTTGAATCTTAGGGATACGTGTGGAGCCGCCCACCAGGACAATATCATGGATCTGTGTCTTGTCCATCTTGGCATCCCTCAGGGACTTCTCCACAGGCTCGAGGGTTCCACGGAACAGGTCTGCATTGAGTTCTTCGAAACGGGCCCTGGTGATGGAAGTGTAGAAATCTGTACCTTCATAGAGCGAGTCGATCTCGATGCTGGCCTGGGTGCTGCTGGAAAGGGTACGCTTGGCGCGTTCACAGGCTGTGCGGAGGCGACGCACGGCTCGCTTGTTGTTGATGATGTCCTTTTTGAACTTGCGTTTAAACTCAGCTGTGAAATGGTTCACCATGCGGTTGTCAAAGTCCTCACCGCCCAAGTGTGTGTCACCAGCAGTGGCCTTCACCTCAAAGATACCGTCCTCAATAGTCAAGATTGACACATCAAAAGTACCACCTCCGAGGTCAAAGATAAGCACATTGCGCTCCCCACCGACCTAAATTGAGAGGAGAGAATTACAAAGAGGAAGCCAAAATAGCAAAAGCTGAACATTTTAAAATTAGCTTACCTTCTTGTCCAGTCCATAAGCAATAGCTGCAGCAGTAGGCTCATTGATGATGCGCAGTACATTAAGGCCAGAGATGGCCCCAGCATCTTTGGTGGCTTGACGCTGGGAATCGTTGAAGTAAGCTGGAACTGTGATGACTGCATTGGTCACAGGCTGTAAAGAGAATAAGACACTAAGTTAATATTGCTTCTTTTTTTTAGATCTGAAACTGCAAACATGAAAACTGTAAGGAACCACTTTATCTAATTATAATTTACTATACAGACACCACAGACACTAGATAACCTGGGGAACCTGCTTCATGTCAAAGTCATTAAACTTCAGTGCTATTATATTTTCAAGAAGTATTCATATTTAGAAAGATTAGCCAGTTTAGTTTGCTGATAGTTGCAGGGTTTTTTTCCTGCATAAAACCCAACTTTTCCACCTAATTTCAACGATCCTGTTATCCATTCACTTTTATCTACCTTGCCAAGATATGCTTCAGAAATCTCCTTCATTTTGGTGAGGACCATCGAGGATATCTCCTCTGCGTAGAAGGTTTTGATCTCACCCTTATATTCAACCTCCACTTTAGGTTTGGATGACTCATTAATGACTTTGAAGGGCCAGTGCTTCATATCAGATTGTACCACGAGATCGTCAAACTTACGACCAATCAGACGCTTTGCATCTGGAAATAGATTTAATGGAAAAAATTCGAATTGGTTAATGTAATGTTCAGTTTGGAGTGTATCGACAATATTTACGTGGTTATAAAGGACACAAAGAATACTTTTATTTGATCACTACTTCAACTGATTTGTCGGTTGGGTATTGGAGTTCTTACCAAATACAGTGTTGGTTGGGTTCATAGCCACCTGGTTCTTGGCGGCATCTCCAATAAGTCTCTCTGTGTCTGTGAAAGCCACATAACTGGGTGTCGTCCTGTTTCCTTGGTCATTAGCAATGATCTCCACTTTGCCATGCTGGAAGATTCCCACACAGGAATATGTGGTGCCTAGATCAATACCCACTGCTGGTCCTTTAGACATCTGTGACACAGAAGAGAAACGTAGTACTGCAATCCCACATTTTTGCACATACTCATCATTATTGAGCCAAGGATTATTATCTGTTTGTATTTTTATAGTTCTAACATTTTCTGTGTGAAAATGTTATTTAAAATGTTACTGTAAGCATCTAGAAAGGTGAACCTGGTGCTGTTACATAAGCCCAGACACCACTACCACGTGAGGTCCGGTTTGCGGTGGTGTGCTGTCACAGTACCACAGTGACTTAAATGACCAGCTGACACTTGAAACATATACTACTGCTCTTCTGCCTTGGCAACATAATACTAGAGTGTCTTACTCAAGCTTTTAAATGTGCTACACTAATCCTGCAGTAGTGACCGGTGTATCTATTTTCCGACAGCTGGCTCTAAATAGCTTTCACTTATTATATAGAGTATCCTCATGTCTGCATAGTAATGAATGGACTGTGACAAAAAATTTTCAGGGATCAGTTAATCAGAGACTCAAACCTGGCCTGGTTCCTTTTAAAACTAATGATGTGAAAAAAGAAATGGACAGCATTCACATTCAGAAGGATTAGCAAAGTAGTCCTCTTATTATCACAGTTCTTGGAGTCGTGTTTTGAATTAATTGCCAAACTAAGGGAGCAAGACCCTTTTAGGAGCTGTGAAAATCACAAACACCCAGTTGATTATTACACTAAATCACAGAGCATAACGTTTCTTGGCTTATCTCCTGTTTTCTTTCTGTAAATGTGTCAATCATTGTTCCTCCAAGGCTCCAGATATGTTGCAAACAGAACTTATTATTGAATTATCACTTGTTATCCAGTTGGGTAACACAGAGCAGAAAATGCTAACAAACTGTTGTGGCAGCACTGTACCAACATCTGAAACTTGTTGCAAGACTGTTTTTACATGGAAATTAACCACCCACACAGAAACCACCCATGACCTTTGTGGAAATTTGAGAAACGTGAGCACTTTTCTTCATAGAGAATTAGATTTATTTTGTCATGCGATTGTTTGAAAAGAACCATGCAAGCCTCACTTGCTTGTGAATTTGACTTCTGCCAGTTAGACGTTGAAAGCAGTAAGCAAGACAGACTATGAAGCAAGGCCAGAAAGCAATTTATGCTTTTTATTCTTGTTACCTTTGCTGTTGAATTTTCAGCGCTTGACAGTTTACAGAATTAAAATGCTTTTTTTTCGCTCAACACCCAACACAGCCGTCTGAGCTTCTCTCCAGCACTCCTTTCCCCTCTTCTGGCAGGCAGACTAAGAGGACGAGTGTCAGTTCCCCAGTGTATAAAGAGCACTGTGCAAGGAGAGAGGGTGTCAGGTGATCCCATTGAGGAAAGTTCTCGATCCACGTCTTCTCTCTCCGAATCTCCAAATAGATTTCTATGTAAAAGCCTCTATTTTTAACTCTGTGGTTCTCTCCCAGTTTTACAGAACATAGGCATTACAGAACATGCTCTGTAATGAAGAAAGGTAGTTCCTGAACATTGATAATTAGGTTCACATACTCCATAAATGGTGATGAGTGAGGACACTGTTTTTATTAAAAACAGCTTGTAAATATTGCATGGTGCACATTAACTCACTTTAGCAGAACTATTTTTTATAGCACTGACCTCATTTGTGATAATCGCCTGTAAAGTCCATCTTTTTTATGTGTCTGAAGTTGCACAGTTATTCAGATTTGATGTTAAGGCTTCTTAGAGGATCTTCTTTTGCATTCCTACATATCAAATGACTTTAATTCAGCTCAATCAATTCACATAGTAAAACAGGGTCTTTCAAAACACAAGGTCATCTTTTATTTAAAAAAATTCAAAAATGTAAATGAAACAGGTTTATTCACCAGCAGAATAAAAATCTTCAACACTTTTACTGAGGTACATTTTTTTAAACATTCATAGTGTAGTGTGCATGTTTGTCATTCTCTATTTAGGACAGTTATGCAATGTGGTTTCTTGGACACTTTGTGGTACACATACTGTAGGCCCCTCTGACACGTGTCATCTACCATTAAATATAACTGCCAGCGAAGAGACCGGGCCTATTTATAAACTGCTAACAACCTGGAAAAAAAAATAAAACAAAGCTCCTACTGTGAAGTAATAAAAGATTAGACCTTGCATAAAAAAATAAAATAAAATAAAAAATCACCGCACAACAACTTGCACCCAGTGTTGGTCAACTATAAGACAATAAATAGTGTGCACGTACTCATAGTGATGAGTGAGCAAATTTAAAGTGAGCAGCAACCAGCAGTACATTAGTGTTTCCCTCAGACAAAAAAGTAAGTGGCATCAAAAAGTGCATGTAGGGATTAACTGTCAGCTACAGATTACAACCTGTGAGATCATTAAAAAAAAATAAAATCATTTTAAAACAAATAAACTACGGAGATGATAAAAAAAGTCCTCGTGTTTGCTCCGATCAGGCCTGCAGCGACCATTCGTAAAATCCCAAGCACAGCGCTTGCAGTAGTTGTAGAAATGATGCTCGGCTTTCTTCAGTATACTGTTCAGGTCCAGTGTCCCCTGAAGGCTGCACAAAGCACACACACACACATTAACTAACACATGCACATCTTATTTGTGATGAGCCGTGTGATGCAGCACAAAAACAAACCCGTTAGTATAGTGGAGGAGCTGAAAGTCATCTGGGCACTGCAACAGAGACTCTCTGTGCTCTAAAAGGATGGCTGCACAGATGAAGAGCTCAAAGGTGAAGTCAGTGTTGATCGCCTGCAGCTCTGACTCTGAACCGTCTTCTGGCAATATCACAAGGCAAGGGCATAATAAGAAGTAGCAAAGAGGTTTGTGTTTTTTGTGGGGGTTTTTCTACTTTTTCTTTTGTGTTTCCGGGCTTTACCTGTGCTGAATTTCTGAGCAACTCTTTCCTGGTAACGAGCTCGGTCGACTTGCTGTGAGATGAGCTCCAGGTGGTCACAGCTCAGGATCTCGAACAAGCGTAGTGCTTCGCTGTGTTCAAACTCCCTCTGGAAACCAAGCAGCAGCCACCTTAAAGGAGGGGCAACATGTGCTTACATGTAAATAAGACGTTTGTGTGGGGGGGAAACAAAACAAAACAAAAAAACCTTGCAAAACTGCATTTGAAAACTCAAAATAAATAAATAAAATAGAGCACAGAAAAACAAAGCCTTGCAGATCTACCTGTGACAAAACGTAAACCTCTCCATGTTGCCTTTCACCAGATGAGCATAAAGCGGAGGGTCCAGTTCCTTCAGCAGAGCTGCCTCCAACTCTAGATGTTAAACAAAACTTTTATACTTTAACTAAACTAATTTATACAAAACATTTTTTTGTTTTTATAGAGACTTAATTCTATTTTAATTGGATTTTGGGCTAATATGATTTTGTTCTGCATATCCGACCTACCATCAAATTTCTACCCTGGAAATAAAGTTAGTGTCTTTGTTTGACCACTAGGGGTCATAAAGTAACATATTACTCTTTGGATAAAAAGAAAAAAGCAGGCAGTGCTTGACTGAACTATTAAAATAAGGGTGCATATGAGCACAACGGTGCAGAAGCTGAATGAAATTTATTATCTGAAACAGAAAAGGAAAGTTTAATTTACAGATCTTACACCATGACAACAGTGGGTGTGGCAGACATAAACAAAACACTATTTGGTGTCAAAGTATTTTTTTTAAATATCTGTTTTGTTATCGCTACCCATTTTCCTGTGTAGACCATCGGCCCTGAAGTCCTTGGAGAATTTCTCCATGTAGCACGAAAAACTCCAGAAAGTGTCAACCTCACAGTCGAGGACCTCCAGGAATCGGCTGCACAGGTCATTCATCCCCTGGGCATAACTGACCTCTGGATTTACAGCAAAGGGAGCAATGCATAAACAGTTAGCCTCTTTTTTATAGCTCAACAAACAACCTTTAAATCCATCTGATCCAGACCGAGTCAGCAAACCTGACACAGGGTCGTTTACCTGGATGAAAAGCAGCATAAGTGATAAGAATTTCTCGCAGAACCAACAGATTGCCTAAGCCTTCATTCCTGCAAACATCCACAGACACAAACAATATTAGTATGTTATAAATAAGCAGAATTAGTTCAACACAGCTGCCAAAACTTGTTTTGATGCGTAACACTGGTGATGCTTTATGCCCCAAATTAAACCTTCACTCATGGAGAGATTGTCAGATGTGACATTTAACTACTAAGTCTTCAATTGAAAGTCAGTTAAATAATTTTAAGTTTCTAAGAAATAAAACGAAGCGAGGGGTTTTTATTCAGTGTTGTCCACTTAGTCATCATTTACCCAACTTCACTTTTCCTTAATAGAGCAAGCTGGATTCCTACCCAAAATTTAAATGTTTAAAATGATTAAGCTCGTCAAGAACAAAATGCAGGTGACAGAAACTGCAAAAAAGGCAGTTTAATTATGAACATTAAATGCTATTCATACCCAGTAACACTGATTTGGGTCATTTGCATAGAAAAGAGGAAAAATTTTGTCAAAATGCATTAAAAATGTACAACTAAATTTTTTAAAATCATCTGTTGGTTAACAGCATTTATTGGCTGTATTTAAAAGTGTGAACATAAATATCTTATTAATGAAAGGCCTTCAGAATATTTCCTTTTCTCCTACTTCCCACCCACTTTGCCAGTTCAGTGTCACACTGGTCTTGGAGCTTACCACCGCTCACTCAGATATCTGTAGCCTCGATTCAAAAACTCATTTTAAGCCGCAGTTAGTCCAAATTTAGAATCTGAAATGTAGTTTAGACTGAAGAATCTACACATCATCATCTCTAACATGATGCCGATACATGACACATTTTTCCAATCAGTGAACAAATGATTATTCACTGACCATTGTGTCATGTGTCTAAATGTTGTCTCATGGTGAGATACAGGAGCTGCACTGAAGCAGAGAGGAGGCTACAGCACATCAATTAATACAGCTCAGAAGATCACCAGGTCCTCTCTGCCCCATTTGACTTGTTCACTTCCTGCTGCCTCAACAGTGTGTAAAATATTTTCAATTCAATTCTATTTATATAGCACCAAATCACAACAATAGCTGCCAAGGTGCTTTATATTGTAATGTAAAGACCCTACCATCATAGACCGAAAAACACCCCTATGAGCAAGCACTTTGGTGACTGTGGGAAGGAAAAACTTTTAATAGGAAGAAATCTAAACCTAAGTGGAAAGTTTTAAGCCTAATCTTAAAAGCACAGACAGCGTCTGTCTCCCGAATTCAAACTGCGGTGGTTCCACAGAGGAAGGACCTTAAAGCTGAATTCTACTTTTAAATATTCTAGAAACCACAAGTAAACCAAAAGTCTGAGGGTGCAGTGCTCTAATGGGGTGACATGGTACTATGACGTCTTTAAGATAACATGTGGCTTGATTATTCAAGACCTTGTATGTGAGGAGAAGGATTTTAAATTCAATTCTGGATGGAACAGGGAAGCCAAAATAGGAGAAATATGCTTTTTCTAGTCCTGGCAGTAGTCTTGCTGTAGCATTTTGGAACAACTGAAGGCTTTTCAGGGAGTTTTAGGAAAACCTGATAACGAATTACAGCGTCAACTTGAGACAGGATATTTTTAATTTTGGAGATATTGCCAAAATGGAAGAAATCATTCCTACATATTTGTTCATTATGTCCATTGAAGGACATGGCCTAATTAATAAAGACTCAAAGATTCCTCACAGTGTTACTGGAGATCACGGTACATGCCATCCAGAGTAAGGATCTGGTTAGACATCACATTTCTAAGATTTTCAGGGCTGAACACAAAAACCTGAGTTTTATCTGAATTCAGAAGCAAGAAATTAGAGGTCAATAGAGGTCATTAGAGGCAAATCGTTACGTGTATTATCTGGTTTCATGGAGACCTGGGTATCATCTGCAGAGCAGCGAAAATGTATGCTATGCCTTCTGTGTAAACAGACTGTACAGAACTGGTTCTAGTGTGGAACCCTGTGGAACTCCATAATTAACCTTAGTGTTTGAAGAAGACTCCATTAACATGAACAAATTTGAATCTGTTAGATAGATATGACTCATACTACTGCACAGCACATTACCTTTAATACCTACAGGATTTTGTAATTACTGTAGTAAAACATTATGGTGAACAGTATTTAATGTTGCATTTAATGTTAAAGGTCTAGCACAGGGGTAGGGAACTCCAGGCCTCAAGGGCCTGTCCTGCAGGTTTTAGATAAATAAATATTAATTCATTACAAGGCCTCTGGAGACTTCAAGACATGTTGAGGAGGTGTTTTGGCCATTTAAATCAGCTGTGTTGGCTCAAGGACACATCTAAAACCTTCAGTACACTGGAGTTCCCCACTCTAGCAGGACAAGCAGATGTATGAGTCCACTGTCAGAGGCCATAAGAATATAATTTGTAACCCTCACTAAAGCTGTTTTTGTACTGTAATGAGCTCCGAAACCTGACTGAAACTCCTCAAATAAACCATTCTCTGCAGATGATCTGTTCCACTACTTTGTAAGATTTTTTTATTTTTAGATAAAAGAAAGGTTGGAAATTGGGTTATATTTTAGAGGATCCATCACATCCTTGTTCTGACTGATTCAACTTGCTCACCTCTGGCATCAGCTACAGCGACTTGTAGATCAAGGGGGACCAAAAAGAAACTGTTTCTTCTCAAACACCAGTACAACGGTAAACTTTGCACTGACTCCCCTCTCTACCACATCCTCTTTTATTAAGAGTATTCTTCTTGGTGCATTAAGTTCTCTCCTGTACAGTACCACAATGAGTGGTATCTTAAATTTTTAGAATACTCTGTATATTATATTTATCTATACTCTGTGTAATATTGTATTGATATTTGTTAAGTCACTGTGAAATTACAAAATACTTATCTCTACAACTCTCAAATGTACAACTACAGTGGGGCAAAAAAGTATTTAGTCAGCCACCGATTGTGCAAGTTCCCCCACTTAAAATGATGACAGAGGTCAGTAATTTGCACCAGAGGTACACTTCAACTGTGAGAGACAGAATGTGGGGAAAAAAAAAAAAAAAAAAAAAATCCATGAATCCACATGGTAGGATTTGTAAAGAATTTATTCGTAAATTAGGGTGGAAAATAAGTATTTGGTCACCTCAAACAAGGAAAATCTCTGGCTCTCACAGACCTGTAACGTCTTCTGTAAGAAGCTTTTCTGTCCCCCACTCGTTACCTGTATGAATGGCACCTGTTTGAACTCATCATCTGTATAAAAGACACCTGTCCACAGCCTCAAACAGTCAGACTCCAAACTCCGCCATGGCCAAGACCAAAGAGCTTTCGAAGGACACCAGGAAAAGTATTGTAGACCTGCACCAGACTGGGAAGATTGAATCTACAATAGGCAAGCAGCTTGGTGTGAAAAAAATCAACTGTGGGAGCAATCATCAGAAAATGGAAGACATACAAGACCACTGATAATCTCCCTCGATCTGGGGCTCCACGCAAGATCTCATCCCGTGGGGTCAAAATGATCATGAGAACGGTGAGCAAAGATCCCAGAACCACACGGGGGGACCTGGTGAATGACCTGCAGAGAGCTGGGACCAAAGTAACAAAGGTCACCATCAGTAACACACTACAACGGCAGGGAATCAAATCCCGCAGTGCCAGACGTGTTCCGCTGCTGAAGCCAGTGCATGTCCAGGCCCGTCTGAAGTTTGCCAGAGAGCACATGGATGATACAGCAGAGGACTGGGAGAATGTCATGTGGTCAGATGAAACCAAAGTAGAACTTTTTGGTATAAACTCAACTCATCGTGTTTGGAGGAAGAAGAATACTGAGTTGCATCCCAAGAACACCATACCTACTGTGAAGCATGGGGGTGGAAACATCATGCTATGGGGCTGTTTTTCTGCCAAGGGGACAGGACGACTGATCCGTGTTAAGGACAGAATGAATGGGGCCATGTATCGTGAGATTTTGAGCCAAAACCTCCTTCCATCAGTGAGAACTTTGAAGATGAAACGAGGCTGGGTCTTCCAACATGACAATGATCCAAAACACACCGCCCGGGCAACAAAGGAGTGGCTCCGTAAGAAGCATTTGAAAGTCCTGGAGTGGCCTAGCCAGTCTCCAGACCTCAACCCCATAGAAAATCTGTGGCGGGAGTTGAAAGTCCGTGTTGCTCGGCGACAGCCCCAAAACATCACTGCTCTCGAGAAGATCTGCATGGAGGAATGGGCCAAAATACCAGCTACTGTGTGTGCAAACCTGGTAAAGACCTATAGTAAACGTTTGACCTCTGTTATTGCCAACAAAGGTTATGTTACAAAGTATTGAGTTGTATTTTTGTTATTGACCAAATACTTATTTTCCACCCTGATTTACGAATAAATTCTTTACAAATCCTACCATGTGGATTCATGGATTTTTTTTTCACATTCTGTCTCTCACAGTTGAAGTGTACCTCTGGTGCAAATTACTGACCTCTGTCATCATTTTAAGTGGGGGAACTTGCACAATCGGTGGCTGACTAAATACTTTTTTGCCCCACTGTATATAACTCTGTACCATAACCACATTACCTCATGATCATGACCTCAGTTATTGTCATTCTGATGGTAAGCATAATTACTCAAAAGGACTTCTTACAAGCATGTTTTGTATTGTCAAAATAAATAATTTACAATATAAAGATTTAAAATATGTTAGATTTAAACTCTTACCTCTCCTCCAAAGTCAGACTGATTTGAAGGTCAGCGTGATGATAATAATGCTGTATAGAGTTATTTAAAACAGTTTTTCTTAATGCCATTGTTTGTATTGCCAACATAAATAGGCATATAACTAATGATATGGGAATTCTAAATATCAAGTTATAGCTTGCATACAAATATCATGTCACATTTTACCTCCGACCTCACTTTTACATTTTCAATCTGTCTACATATCATGCTGAAATTAAAAAGTGTTTTACTTTAAAAGTTTGTTTTTTATGACTTTTATAAAGGGGAATTAGTATGCGTGTTGACCTATATACCCCATTTGTGTTGGCCTACATGCGCAGATTTTATCTATATTTACATCATATGTTATACTACTTATGCTTGAACACCTGTTGATGCACAGCTGTTATTTTTCAACTTAATAATGGGTCACTTTTGGGTAACTGTGACAGTTTTGTGTTCCATTTTGACAGCAGCTTGCTGTATAATGACAATGAAAGGCCTCTAATTCAAAAGCTTTATACAGTTTTATTTCATTTAAACAGCAATTGGTACAGTAATAAGCAACAAATCTATGTAATATTGAAATCTCAATAAATTTCAGTGCAGGTGTGGACTACCTGATAGCTGTCTCAATGCCGACAAAGTATCAGTGTTAAAAAGATGGAGACCACAGACTTACAGATTCTGAACTCAAAATAAATATGTGACACCCAGCAGTGGGTGTCTCTGACATTACACTGATGACTCAGTGTTAGTAAAACCCTTGTTTGAAACACACACACGCACAGAGAAATACAGGGAGTGCAGAATTATTAGGCAAATGAGTATTTTGTCCACATCATCCTCTTCATGCATGTTGTCTTACTCCAAGCTGTATAGGCTCAAAAGCCTACTACCAATTAAGCATATTAGGTGATGTGCATCTCTGTAATGAGAAGGGGTGTGGTCTAATGACATCAACACCCTATATCAGGTGTGCATAATTATTAGGCAACTTCCTTTCCTTTGGCAAAATGGGTCAAAAGAAGGACTTGACGGGCTCAGAAAAGTCAAAAATAGTGAGATATCTTGCAGAGGGATGCAGCAGTCTCAAAATTGCAAAGCTTCTGAAGCGTGATCATCGAACAATCAAGCGTTTCATTCAAAATAGTCAACAGGGTCGCAAGAAGCGTGTGGAAAAACCAAGGCGCAAAATAACTGCCCATGAACTGAGAAAAGTCAAGCGTGCAGCTGCCAAGATGCCACTTGCCACCAGTTTGGCCATATTTCAGAGCTGCAACATCACTGGAGTGCCCAAAAGCACAAGGTGTGCAATACTCAGAGACATGGCCAAGGTAAGAAAGGCTGAAAGACGACCACCACTGAACAAGACACACAAGCTGAAACGTCAAGACTGGGCCAAGAAATATCTCAAGACTGATTTTCTAAGGTTTTATGGACTGATGAAATGAGAGTGAGTCTTGATGGGCCAGATGGATGGGCCCATGGCTGGATTGGTAAAGGGCAGAGAGCTCCAGTCCGACTCAGACGCCAGCAAGGTGGAGGTGGAGTACTGGTTTGGGCTGGTATCATCAAAGATGAGCTTGTGGGGCCTTTTCGGGTTGAGGATGGAGTCAAGCTCAACTCCCAGTCCTACTGCCAGTTTCTGGAAGACACCTTCTTCAAGCAGTGGTACAGGAAGAAGTCTGCATCCTTCAAGAAAAACATGATTTTCATGCAGGACAATGCTCCATCACACGCGTCCAAGTACTCCACAGCGTGGCTGCAAGAAAGGGTATAAAAGAAGAAAAACTAATGACATGGCCACCTTGTTCACCTGATCTGAACCCCATTGAGAACCTGTGGTCCATCATCAAATGTGAGATTTACAAGGAGGGAAAACAGTACACCTCTCTGAACAGTGTCTGGGAGGCTGTGGTTGCTGCTGCACGCAATGTTGATGGTGAACAGATCAAAACACTGACAGAATCCATGGATGGCAGGCTTTTGAGTGTCCTTGCAAAGAAAGGTGGCTATATTGGTCGCTGATTTGTTTTTGTTTTGTTTTTGAATGTCAGAAATGTATATTTGTGAATGTGGAGATGTTATATTGGTTTCACTGGTAAAAATAAATAATTGAAATGGGTATATTTGTTTTTTGTTAAGTTGCCTAATAATTATGCACAGTAATAGTCACCTGCACACACAGATATCCCCCTAAAATAGTTAAAACGAAAAACAAGCTAAAAACTACTTCCAAAAACATTCAGCTTTGATATTAATGAGTTTTTTGGGTTCATTGAGAACATGGTTGTTGTTCAATAATAAAATTATTCCTCAAAAATACAACTTGCCTAATAATTCTGCACTCCCTGTAAGTTAAACAGGACTGTAATGTTTGGGGGGGGTTGAAGTTATTCTGTGTTAATTGTGACATGGTATTGTATCAGAAGAACATTCTTAAGGGAATGTTTAGCTGCTTCAAACTGCTGAGATAATCAGATGATCAGAAGTGTGAACAACAACTGCCATGATGCCTTACCACTGCTCAAAACTATTTCCAAGGTGCTCCAGGGGACATTTAACCGCATTCTTTATGCTTTGCAGCCTCCCCAACATGGATAATGTGACAGACCCCCTCTGTAAAGTTTATTTTTTAGCACATGATGGCTCTTTTTGGCTATTCATCTGTAAACTCTCTCCATACTCTTTCACGTGATTCTTGCGTAGGTGGTAGAAGTTTGTCATGTTTGAGTCTGTGGTTAGGACCCATTTGCGGCATAATTTGCATAGTACAGTTTTCTGGTCTGTGTCAGACTTTTTATACCCAAACCATTTCCATGCTACAGAGGTAGCCCCTAGTTTAGGAATAAGGTCCTCAATTTGTTTTGACCGGTCCTTCTGTTTGGAGCTACTTGGTTCTGCCTCATCTTCACTGGCCATGCTGGTATTTTCTGTGCCTGCATCCACGTGTTGACTGTAAGCGCCATTTATAGTTACTTCACGTTTTTATTTGAGGTAATTTTTTTGATGCATATTCTGAAATTTAATATTTGCGAATAATGTATTTTCCCATCATTTCAGCTTATTTTGAAAAATTTCAACAGGATCTTGAGCTTTATTGTGGAAGGTTTATGTGGTAAATAAACAAGCGGACGGCAGAGATACACGATGGTTTTACCGTCATTGTTACTAATGAACCGATACGTCTTCAATTTAAACAATTGGATATTGCCAAGTTTATTTTTTGCTGCTGGCTGCTGTGAAAGATATGTGGTGCTTGATCAGTAGTGACAGACAAACAAAATAAGTGTATGCAGACCTCTTTAAAAAATTATCAAAGTTAGTTAAAAAAAAATACCATAACTGATAATCACTTACTGGTAATAGCTCAGGTCTCTGTTGGTTCGGGGCACATCTTTATCAATGATTCGAATGGCTTCCTGCAGCTCCTCACGGTCAAATGTGACCCGCTCAAACAATATCTGTTTATAGGAAAAGTTAGTACAAAGAGGTAGTAGGTAAATGGCAAACCCTTTAACAAATTCATTTGAATAAATATACTGCATTTATTTTATTTCCCTCACTGTAAACTGTTCTTATGTTCTACAAAGAAAAACCAAAGGGAACATTTTAAATATAACTTAACAAAAAACAATGCAGAACAATAGTGAGTAGAGACAAGTATGCGTAAAAGAAGCAAAAAGCCAGACATCAGACAGGTCACAATAATACTCACAGATGTTTAGTTGAACTGACCTGTGCCTGAAGCTCCAAAAAAGCCATTCTAACTCTGACCGCCTCTGACCTGTCCTGAGACTGTTGCTGGGTCTGTGCCTGTCTCTGGTCAAAGTACCTGACGGCTGCCAGCAACTCAGCTTGATCACATATAAGATATTTAGGGAAAAGAGTGAGAAATCACGGCAGTTAAAAACAAACAACAATAGAAAAAAAAAATTGGAAAAAGAAGGAATCTACTGTACGTGGCTTTTAACTGACAGCCGTACAACTTACCATCAGTACCATTGAGGCGCATTCGCATGGCTGAGGGGAGGAAGTGCTGCCATTTTCTCTTCATCACCTGATAACGTACGGCCAACTGGTCCTGCAGCAACGAGCGCTCTAAAGCTGTTGAACCACACGGGTACATCCCGAACAAAAACCGCCACGCGAGACCACGCTCAGATGGACACACCCCACCTGGACAGAGAGTGCAGACCTTTCAATCATTGTCAGTGGACAATTGTGCTTGAAGATAAAACATTACGTGACCTCCTAACATTTAGTTAAACCAGTCACCACTGGTCTGAAAGAGAGCATGGGAAGATCAAACCTGAAAGGAACAAATTTTAGATGTAAATCAAAGCAACAAGACTGCAAATACATATTTTAGTGAGCTTGAGCCTGCTGAGACAAATATTTAAGAGGCCATTTGTAACGTCTTAGTCTCTGGTGGAGTTCAACATCCTCCACAAAGAGGACAGATTCAGCAGGATTGCTGAAGTGCTGATAAGTTCTGGCATGAGATGACAGTCTTCTTGCATTTAAGACACTAAAAATACAGCTAGAACACAGACGTATTCTGTCCGTTTTTGCTTCTTCTAGTTCACAGCATATGTTTATGGAGCCATTGACACTCATGTGATCTCACTCCTAGAAATCCTACCAACCCTATAAATGGAGCCGCTTTATCACAGTAGTCACGCTGGACTTCTTTGCTCCAGGCGGTCTGGTGAACAGTGAAATGTTGGACTTTACAGAAGCGTCTGGTTGTGCTTTTCCCCAGAGGCAAAGCGTCACCTGATTTAATCTTAAGAATGAAAACCCATTTAAAAAAAAAAAAAAAAATCATGTTAATTTTTACCGTACACCAAAACGGTGCTAAAACGGACACATGTATATTTTGTCAAAACACTATAGCCCATTTTTATTTTTCCAAAGAGTCAAATTAAATTTCTCTAAAAACACACATTGAGCGAATGCAGTCACGCCTTTTATCAGCAGGTGCGGTGCATTCAGGTTTGTTCACAACAACCTGAGGCCTCAGCAACAGTCGGTGTGAGAAACTACAGCTTTAAATCCAGCTGCTTCATGGACTGCGCTGATTGCCAGCCCCTGTCCTGTTATAGTGTATCAATACAGAAAAACGCAATTATCTCTCAAACTTATAATGAACTAGATGAGAAAAGAGTTTGCTTTTCTAAACGTGGATAATTAGATATTTTAAGATTTCTGCTTGGCCTTCCGTACTCACTAAAGTATTAAAACGGAAGTGCGGACAAGCAGTCTTACTTCATGTCTCCTGCAAAACTGCACGAATCAAGTTTACATTAAAAACTACTTGCAAGTAAGTTGTGCGTTTTAGAAACCGTTTTTGAAGATATGCATCCTCAGTCTTGACTCGTCGACCCTCCCCTCGGCGTCCATGACTCTGGGTAAAGTGAGGCGCGCTACAGCCAGAGCAGGAGAGCAGATCGCTGCTACTGTCCTCTGAGAGCCTCCATCCAGCTGGGGGCTGCTGGCTGTCAACCGTTCCCCTGCGGTCTGCCTTGGATTTCCTGTGTTTAGATCTTCCATGTGTGGCTGCGGTTTTAAATGACGCAGGGGTGAAGTTTGTCATTCGCGCTGCATCCACATAACAGGCAACATAATCATCCTCCTATGGCCCACCGCTTCCTAAACAACACAGCTCGTCTCCCTCCGTGAGCTACAACTGAAAGCATTCAAGACTCATTTCCAGCAGCGTGGTCGAGTCGTTTTAACTTTGCTAAACCCGTCGGAATGACTTTCAGGAAAGCATATCCAGCGAGCACAACTCTCATTCAGCCATCTGGGAGTCATATGACTGCACCTTTAAGATCCCAATTTGCCCCACATTCCAGGTGGAGTCAAAACCCATGTGCTAAAGTTCACAGTGGACTTGTGCGTATATCTTGCTCCATCTAGTGGTTGTATTTAGCAAATGTCCCCCAGAAGAGGGATTTCGCTAACTGGCTGATCTGAGTATTTCCCAAACCGTTGACCACTGGTGCTTTCACGCATAACCATCTCTAAGGTTTGCAGAGAATGGCCTGGGTAAAAAAAAAAGAAGAAAATATCCAGTGAGTAGCAGTTCATATCAGCTATTTCTTTGAAGTGATAAGAAGGAACTCCAATAATCACTTTACAGCCAAGGGATACAGACGAGCATCTCTGGACACCCAAGCACATGAACTGCAGCAGCAGAAGACCAAATTTTTCATTACAATAGAAAACTCTAAAAATGTCTGGTCAGAATTTGGAGAAAACAACATAAAAGCATGAATCCATCGTGTCTTGTATAAGTAGTTCAGGCTGCTGCTAGTAGCAAAATGGCGGGGGAAATATTTTATAACATTAAAAAAAACAATTTATGATTATTTAGATTTGAAAGCTAACTTGAATATTGATGCAGACCATTTTATCCCCCTGTGACCACAGTGTATCCATCTTGACTGCTACCAGCAGGTTAGCATACCATGTCAAAGAGCTCTAATCATAACTGGTTTCTTAAACATAACGAGTTAATTCATATGAAGTCATTGTTATGTTTAATGACCCCTGCAGTCACCAGATCTCAATCTAATAGAGCACTTTTGGGAGGTGGTCGGCTGGGAGATTCTCATCATGGATGTCTAGCTGACAAATCTGCAGCAACTGCGTGATGCTGTCATGTCAACATGGACCAAAATCTCTGAGGAATGTTTCCAGCATCTTGCTGAATCTATACCATAAAGAATTAAAGCAGCTCTGGAGGCAAAAGGAGGTCCAACTCAGTATCAGCAAAGTGAACCTAATAAAGTGGCCAGTGAATGTTGCTACCACATATATTTTGTGCATAATCAGCCACTCCACACACCAAATAGTACCCAGCTTATGGTAAGAAAGCTGCCACTCTCTCCAAAAGTTGATTCTTTTCCTCTGGACGTAGCGTCTTCAGTGGGAGAAATGTTTCGTCACCCATGCAAGTGACTTCTTCAGTCTTAGCTGACTGCAGGTTTCCCCAATCTTATAAACAGTATATTTGCATAATGACTGAAACCAGCCCACTGAAGGAACAATGGGCTGGGGGATCAGTTCCTTCAACATAATTATGGAAATTCTAATGACCATTGATAAACAACCACTGATTAATGGCCATGAGTACCTCGCTCAAACCAGCGTTCCACCCTGTCCAGGATGTTACATCCTCATCACTGAAACATTGTCCACTGGCCTGTAGGTGTAAATAGACTGTAGAGTCCTGGCCTGACGAGGCCTCTGCAGTCTACTACCACTCATTCACAAGGGGTCACCAGAGTAGGTGGGTCCATATATTTGATTTGACCTCTACGCTGTGCAATTTTTGACATCAATACAAATATTTGTCTAGCTATAATTACTTCTTGTTACCAAAAATATCACATTACAAATTCACGGAATCTCTTCTGTGTGATAAGGAAAAACACAAACCAGGTCTAATCCAACTTGCAACTCAGTCTTTTTTTTTTTTCCAATAACATAATATCATCTATCCTTTGTTCACGTGCCATATAGTCAGGTGTAAAGCTCAATCCTCCTCAATTAATAGAAATTATAGTCTGGTTTAATATTTTTGACAGAGTGGAAGGTCAACTGTAAATGCACTAGACTACACTGTTGGGTTAGAAGTGACAGTTTTGCAAACACCTCTCTGCTGTTGTGACACTGACCTGCTATGTTTTTCACAAATGTTAATCAGAGAGGAAAAAAAAGGGAGGAGTTCAGCAAAGTGCGACTTTTACACTTTGGTTAATATGTAAAAATTTAATGATATAAGAGAAGGAAGAGAGTGTTTCTGATATACAGTATATGTGCTTAAAATTTGAAAGTTGAACATAGTTATTGTGGGGACGGCGTTCACTTTTCTTTCCCAACTTCCTTTTTTTTTTTTTTTTTTTCAAGTGATCATTAGAGTGCAACGGGAAACAGACCCATGTCATTTCACATCAGTGCAGAGATCTAATACATACTGAGAAAGCACAAAGGAACATCATTTTCTTACACCTCCCTCCTCTCATAGTGAGTATTTACTATGTGCTAAATAGTAGACTATAGGCAATTTGCTGTACAGTATGTTGGCTACATGTGATGGGAATTCTGTAAAACTAAATCGGGATTTTGTCTACTAACCTGTGACTGTCTTGCTTTGGCTAGATGCAGCTGCCAGGCCTTATTGGTTTCATTTCAGTATTGATTCTGGCTTGTAATTCAAAAGGTGAGTGAGATAATAAGCTCATGTGTATGATTTAAATTGGAAATGCACTTTCAGTATGTAGTAAATATGGTACTTGGAGCACTTTATATGCTTCTCATTCACCCATTTACACAGATTCATACACTAATGATGGTGAAGCTGTCATATAATGTGCTTTTCTAATGCTGGCCTTGCTTTTGTAATAAACAATTTGTTCTACAATGTAAATTATAGCTTTAAAATTAGCCTTTGAAAAATAAATGCAATTCCTGACTTGCTTTGTTTTTATTTGCAGATACAAAATGGAAAATAAATGTCGAAAGAAAGATCACAGCACAACCTGGATCAACCGTTACCATACAATGCAACTTTAGCTATCCAAAGGAAATCTCCACTAATAATGTTACAGTTTTTTGGAAAACTGTAACATCAGACCAAAGTAACTGCAGTAACGGGGACAAAGACAGGAATGCATTTGTTTTTAACCCAAATAATCACTGTGTGCTTGAGAAGTACCGAGGAAAGACTAAGCTCATCGGAGACCCGAACAAGGGCAACTGTTCTCTCCAGATCACCGACATCACAGATATTGAGCAAGCGATCTATGTAAGAATTGATGTGCAGAAAGATAAATACAGTTTCATCAAGGACCTTGTCCGTGTCTCATTTTCCATAAATGGTCAGAATTTAAATCAATTATTTTAAATTTTTAATTTAAACTATGCATTTATCAAAAAAAATGAAATTAATAGCTTGCATGTTTCCTCCACAGAGACGGGGGCTTCTAAGCCAGGTATTAACTTCATTTCTGCATTATTTATATTTAAATTGAACAGAGCCTTTTAAAAAAAATTTGCCATCATGCTGTGTAATATTTTTTCAACAGGTACCGATTCCTATACGACTCAAGACCTTTTAACCACTGAAACAACAATAAGTAAGTTTAATATTCACACAGTTTGTTGAGTATGTCACCCTCTGTACTTCAGCTTTCTTTACTGAACGTATTATTTTTTGCAGCAAAAGCAAATGAAAACGACACGAGCCATGCAACAATACTGTCTGTAGCCATCCCTGCAGCAGTTCTTGTGGTGATCATTCTTCTTGTTGCTGGGATATTTATTTTTATAAAATACAAGAGGTAACTTTTCCATCATTTGTAAACCGAATGTGTGGCCTACAAGCAGCAAACTTGAATGAGCTTTATTTCCCAGATTGATATACTTGATGTACATAGTTTATCATCTGGATACTTTTCAGGCAAATGTGTGGTATGTAAAGCATTTATGTAATCAAAAGACATTTAAATGTGGAAATTTAACTTTCTGTGAAGCATATGTACAGTACGAGAGAGAAATAATCCAAAGCAGATTATATTCATTTATCATAAACATACCAGAGTGCTTCGAATGTTAACCTTGTTTAAATTTTAGTTATCATGTACAAACAACCGCAATAACAGTAATCATAATTGTCCCAGGTCACGCAGTCTCACCAGGGAGGACTCTGGATACTATGCAAACTTTAGCAGAGCACTATCAAACCCACCCAAAAGGTTTGCATTAATGGAAAAAGTATACCATACATGCGTACCCATCTAAGAAGCTTGACATTTCTTTTATTTTTAATTGAATGTGTCATTGTGACGAATCCAAAAGTAATTATTGTAATTTGGTGTTGTACCATTTGATACATTTGTGTCATCAGGATATAATTATGCATTTATTTGTTGCACAGTGACAAAATTCTGATGACCTTTTCCCCAACCTGGCATTTTTAATTTCTTGCTCTCTTTCTTTTTTTGTTCTTTTTAGAGAAGTCAGTTGTGACAGACAAACTAAGAAGCTGCCTGAAGGGAAAGCTATTGATGATCCTGTTTACATCAATGTCAAGGTACAATGCCCACACTGACACAAGTTTTACTGTCCCAGAAGTTAACAGCAAAGATAAAAATGACTAAAGCCAACTTTTATGTAACCTCTTGTCTCTGCAGGCTCCAACAAATCACTTGGCTCCAAACAGCAGCTGTGCAGACAATATATATGCAAATGTGGATTACAGAACTTAGAAGGACAGCTGCATGTCATTAGTGTACGATGCTTTCTACACATGTTCATGTGTATGCATTACTATGTGCCTCTATACATTTCATGCAGGTCTTAATATTTTTTGTCTTTTTTGAGAGTGTTCACATATGCCCAAAAAAACCCTGACTAGTCGCTGTGGGTTCAACTGAAGGATGAAAGTGTGAAAACACTCTAAATGACCAAAAAAAACAAAAAAAAAGCCTGCACAGCATTGCAAAACAATGATAATTCCTTTTTTGCGTACTTGTGATTGCAGACCTTCAGATGGTCAGACAAGAATGTTGTTTCAAAACATGAATTTTTGTAAAAATGATATAGCATAAAATCATAAGTGAGATGTCAGTGTTAGAGATGGGGAACAGTAGACACACAGTAACAATAATCTTTCTCCAACCCTAACAACATTACCTTTGTCAGAAAAAGTCTTCTCCTAGCCTTACTTGTGGCATATTGTGTAATTGGAGAATGAAAACCTGTTAGGATTGAAAATTAGGAAGGATTTCATTTTTTTGTCAAATGCTTTGGGTTTTTTTCTTTTTAAGAAATCTGCCATTGCAATGTTCTTGCCCAGTTTGCCTAATACAGGCAATATATGCTGGTGAGCATAACAATACTGTAACCAATACTGATGACAGTAACTTTGCCAAATAGTCTGTAGCAATAAATAAAAACAGCAACTTTATTAATATACTTGATCTTATGCAGTTCTTTTTTCTTTTTTTTTTTTGCTTTACATCAGTGTCTTTGACCTTGGTAAATAAACCTGCCAGTGTTACACCACCAAGTAACTAAGGAAATGAAATCAAGCATCAGTTTTGCAACTTTGCGGCAATATCGCTTGAGTGGAGTTCTCTTTTCGTTGGAACTTTGGAACCCATTTTAACTAAACTAGTTAAAACACAGAAGTGAGGGGTGAAAATTACATTCACTTTGGGTACATCCTGTGTCATGTCTGCTGAAACTTATTTAAAGGGTTAAAAAAGATGGATGCACTGCAGTTTTAAAGAGAATTAGCGAAAATGTGTAGAGGCTATTTGTAATTTAAACTGAGTGAAACTGTAACTGCTGCTAATACCTTTTGCTTTCTGTTTTAACTTTGATGGGCAATGCTTACTGAGAGGCAGAAGTCCTGGAACGTTGCATTACTTAAGAAGTGTAGTGAAAACTCTGTTATCTACATGCACTGACTATTCAGATAAATTGAAGAATATACAGTCATGACGGAGTGTACATTATTTTAGTATCACTGAAACTATTGGCTGCATACATTTAATTGCATTTAGCAGCGAAATGTAATGTTTGGATGTTCTTGGACTCAAAACCAAGTTCAAGACAAACAACACGTATCCTTGTATCCACTTTCAGCCAGTTCAAGGGGCATTAAAAATGAAGCACTGATTGATGTTCAAATAATTCAAGGTAATCTTGCCACAAGCAGAAGTAAGATCTCATCATTGAAACAAACCCATTCAAGTCCATTCACTGATATTTTCATGTAAACCGACATTGAAAGTAAATACAAGGAGCCTGACAAGATTGTGCTGACGACTCAATGTTCTCGACCTTGGCTGTATCAGTGCCCTGATTACTGGCACTGGCTTATCATCATAGATGGGATTAAGATAAGATAAGACAAGATAAGATAGAACTTTATTAATCCCTCTGGTGGGTTCCTCTGGGAAATTCGATTTCCAAAAAGCACAGCACCGACAGAAGTTACAGTTACAGAATATTATATATATATATATATATATATATATATATATATATATATATATACACACACATATATATATATATATATATATATATATATATATATATATATATATATATATATATATATATACACACACACACACACACACACACACACACATACACACACACATATATAAATACAGAGACAAATATAAATAAAATATACGAAGGGGATGAATAGAATAAATAGGAATAAAAATAAAAATACAAGTGAATTGCACATTTCAAGTATTGAGGTCTATTGCACCATTGACTATTTACAAAAAGTATTGCACAGGCTGTTTTCATGCACTAAACTAAAGAAATGTACAGGTCAATATTATCTTCAAATGTAGAAAAGTTAGTTACATTCATTATTTACACGTTTACTTTATAAACACTAACAAGAAAACTGTGTCCAGAGATAGAGAAACATACTTAATTGGCCATCAATGAAAAATACTTACAATAAAGAACATTCTACATCTTCTATGAGAGGGTTATATTATGTAGAATGTTGACTTAAAAATGTAACACAATGCATACAACAAAGGAAGCTAGGACAAGAAACACTTACTTCCTCTGATTTAAATGTGGTAAATGTATCTTTTCTAGTACCACATTTAGATGTGGTAACATTATAAATGAACAGTTCATTACATCATTATGCAGCTTTTAGTTTTAAAAAGGCCTGCAGTAACATCACATGAGAGCCTTTTTTTAAACAACACATGTTTGTATACACATCTTTGTAATTTGTCACATGGTATTTTTCATGAAACTGTAGCTTTTGTGCACTCCTGGGTCTCAGTGTTCTCTGAAATGTTCATTTGCTTGCAAAAAGACTAACCAAAATGTAACAAGTGCTTTTTTATGCTTTTTAACTATTTTATTTTCAGGTCCTCATCAGTGATGGAACTAAAGTTGTGCCTTTCATTTCTGATGTTTTTTGGTGAGTGTCTAACTTTAATGTGGTGGAACCGCACACTACCTTCTACATAACACAACATAATAGTATAATTCAATGCTATCTTTTTTATTAGTGATTCATGATGTCCAGTCAGCCAAAAGCCAAAAGTGTGGTTATTCCCTGCACCTATAATTACCCCAGACCTAGCTCCAAAAAGATCATAAACAGCTGGTTAGGATTCTGCAAGAAAGGGAACAAGGTTGTGGCAACCTCTATCCAAAAACGGAAACTGCCTGTGGAGTACAAAAAACGAACTCAATTTCTGGGAAAACTGAGAACACGGAACTGCACGATGCTACTGGATAGTGTCCGGAGCACTGATGTTGGACCTTTTTACTTCAGGATTGAAATGCCACAATACAAAAGCTTTTCCTACACACAAAACGCTGTATCCATTGATGTTATACGTAAGTAAGTTATCGATTTATAAAGAAAATGCAAATTTTAAAATGATTTTTTTATAATAGTGGTGTCATATTACAACTCTGCAGGCAACCCCCCACCGCCAACTCTGTCTGTGGAGGTGAATGATCAGGCATATGCTACCTGCTCTGTTTTTCACTCCTGCCCATCTATTCCTCCTCAATTCTCCTGGAGTCACACTGGAGTCATCAGAAGCCAGTGGAAGAAAGTGAATGCATGGAACTGGCAAACAGTGTCAACTCTGACCTTTCCGCCTTTAGCCACCGATTTCAACAAGCCTTTAAACTGCACAGTGCGACACAGAGGGGCGAAGGAGGCACAAAGCTCCATTATTCTTCTAATATGAGCCCAGTGCATGATCGAAGTATAACTTCTTACTCTACACAATAAATTAATTCAAGGTTTTAATTTAGCATTTGAGGTATATAGCGTCTTTAAACTACTTAAAGTGAATCTTAAAACAGATAGCTTTGCTATTTGTGAAGCCCGAAGGGGTTTTGTGATTGTTTGGTTTAAGTGGATGTCAAAGAGTGTGTCTCCACTAAAAACACATGTTTTAGTGTTATCTACGGTGAATGATAAGTGATCAACAGCTTCTCCTTCTTAAAGTTGTATTTCTCCAAATGTTTACGTTAAAATACAGTTTAAAAAATTGATACATATATATTCTTAAATAATATTCTTAGAAAGAGATGTTGTTATGTGACAATGTGAAAATAAGGTAGTTATGAAACATATTTTGCAATTCAGAAACTTTGCGTCCACAAGAGTACTGTCAGGGACTTGAAAGAGAGCATATTTTGCCATAATCTGTAAAGATCTGTATAGAAATACAAAATTAATTAATTTTTTTCATGTATGATTTAAAGTAAATCAAATGAAAGCAAAATGGCATCAGTATGAATGCCTTGGATCAGACAGTCACGGTCCTGGGTCGGTGACCAAGTGTTTTATGTATTGTTATTTTATGATTTAGTGTTTAGTGTTGTTTTTGTTCTGTGCCAGTTTGTTTCCTGCTTTACTTTGACAGTCTGTGCCCTACGTTAGCGTTTCTAGTTTGGTGTCTCCCTGTCCTGTTGATGTCAGCTGCGTCTTCCAGGTGTTTTCCCTTTGCCCTGCTTTCCTCTTGTATTCAATGTCTGTGTCTGCTCCTGCTTGTCGTCACATCGTATCCTCATTCTGACCAGTTTAGTTCAGTTTCATGCCCTCATCGTTCTGTTCCATTTCCTAATTTAAGCCTGCAATAAAGCAGTCGGTTTTTTAGCTTAAATTCCACCTCCACGAGTCTGCATTTTGGGTCCTTTTTCCTGCCTGCCCGCACATAGCCATGACACAGACCTGTTTCATCCATCCATCCATCCATCCATCCATCCATCCATCCATCCATTCGCTTTCACTAAACCTAAAATAGTCAGAAATGCCAAACACAGTTGTTGAGGTCTCCCAGCACCTTTCTCAGATTTCGAATCTGTCCCAGAGTTTTAGATGACTTGATTATGGACATTTATTACAAATCCATCTGAGTTTTCTGACCTTCCCCTCTGGTTCTGGGTAGTTATTAGGGGTGCAATGATACTTGTATCGATATTGAACCGTTCGATACTGTGCTTTCGGTTCGGTACGCATATGTATCAAACAATACAAAATCTTTAATTTATTTTATCAACTTTTCTTCTGACGATGCTGTCTGTGTTGAGCGCTCAGTGGATCTGCACTCGACAGTGCAGCCTAGGCGGTGTAGTCGAACGCACATTCACTGAGCGCAGGGCAAGCTAGCCAGACAGAAGTTAAGCTCTCGTTGCAACATGGCAAATTGAACCTCCCCCACCCTCATTCAGATCTGGTGTTTGGAACTATTTTGGTTTTCATGTGACGTATGACCCTGAAGGTAAGCGTGTCATGGACTAAAGCAAAATAGTATGTTGGATGTGCCATGCAATGCTCAATTACATGGTGGGAACTAGTGCGTTAGCGCAGTTAGCTCGTTAACGTGTTGGCCGTCCAGCCCCACGCACGGGGCGATCCGCGGTAGCTCGTTAACAGAGATTTGCCGTGTTGTGGGGTTAAGGTCATTTCAACGAGATTAACGCTGACAGCACTAGTGGGAACACAACGAATATGACTGCACATTTACACCGACATCATCCTAGTGCAAAGACAAGTGGATGTCACGGTCCGCTGTGACAGACCGTGCGGTGGTGTGTATGGTGGACCCAGGTGCGAACACAGGTGAGCAGGCGGGAGTGAACTTTAAACAAAAGCGAGCCTTTATTGTGGCTGATGACAAGGTATACAAATACAGCAGGGATAGCGTGGCTAAACGGAAACCTAAACTGGGAATAACTAAGGTAAAGCTATGACTAAGAATACAATAGACCGGGCATGGAAACATAGAGGGTGGAAACACAGACGACGCGACACAGACTGCATGAAACACAGAGACTAAAAACACATGAGGGATGATCAGGGGAAGTGGATGCACACGGGGAACACAGGTGACACTGATAATCATAACAAGACACGGCAGGAGTGAACGTAACACTGAAGGGAGATGGGCAAAGTAAAACAGGAAGTACACAGAGGTTCAAACAGGAGGGGAGAGAGCACGGGAAGAACGCAGACATAACGGGCTGGGGAAAACATAGAATAAAACACAAAGAGGGACGAGGGCTCATAAATACACAGAGGGGCACACAGGGGGTGAGAGTCACGAAGGGAAAACACATAAGGAACAACGTAACAGATCAACCCAGGAAGCATGGCCTAAATAAAGAACAAAATACAAAAATACATGAAAACTAAGAATACTGGGCCCACATGGCCCAGGACCATGACATCACCCCCCCTAAAGGGCTGGCTCCCGACAGCCCAAACCCGAGAAACAAAACTAAAACAGAAAACAACCCACCCAGGGCGGGAGGCGGGGGACCAGGACGGAGGGACCAGAACGGGAAACAAAACAAACAACAGAAAACACAGGAGCACATGACCGTAGTCCAAATAAGGTTCCGGGGGCCGACCCAGAGCCCACAGGCACAAGAGTTCACGGGTCACACGGTTGGGGGGCCGACCAGGCGGGTGGCACAGGTGGCAGAGCAGGTCCGGAGGCCGGCCGCGCGGAAGGCAATGGCGGCGGCGACGAAGGAGACGGCGGAGCAGTTCAGGAGGCCGGCCGCGCGGAAGGCAGCGGCGGCTCTCCAGTGTCAGGCGTGCTGGCCATGGCCCGGTGGGCACAGGACCAGACGAAGCACAGGCTGAGGCTGGGCCAGACGAGGACGAAGACTCTGAGGCTGGGCCAGACGAGGACGAAGACTCTGAGGCTGGGCCAGACGAGGACGAAGACTCTGAGGCTGGGCCAGACGAGGCACAGGCCGGAGCTGCAGCAGACGAGGCACAGGCCGGAGCTGCAGCAGACGAGGCACAGGCCGGAGCTGCAGCAGACGAGGCACAGGCCGGAGCTGCAGCAGACGAGGCACAGGCCGGAGCTGCAGCAGACGAAGCACAGGCCGGAGCTGCAGCAGACAAAGCACAGGCCGGAGCTGGACCGGGAGGAGCAGAAGCCAAAGCTGGACCAGGCGTAGCAGAAGCAGAGGCTGGACCAGGCGTAGCAGAAGGTGGCTGGATGGGCTCCTCGGGCCCTCCAGCTGATGTGGCATGGTGCTGGACGTGCTCCTCGGGCCCTCCAGCTGACGAGGCGTGAGGCTGAACGGGCCCCTCGGACCCTCCAGCGGAGACGGGAGGCTGAACGGGCCCCTCGGACCCTCCAGCGGAGACGGGAGGCTGAACGGGCCCCTCGGACCCCCCAGCTGACGAGGTAGATGGCGGCGTGGGAGCCGCGGAGTCCTGGATGAGCTCATCCGAGCTCCCAGCAGGAGCTGATGCAGAGCCAGAGAGATTTGGGACCCCTGGCTGAATGTTAAGCTGACCAGCGGACCGTACTGCTATCGGGGACTGGGCTACTGGAGCTACTGGGGCCTGCGCTACTGGCGGCACTGGAGCTACTGGGGCCTGCGCTACTGGCGGCACTGGAGCTACTGGGGCCTGCGCTACAGGCGGCACTGGAGCTACTGGGGCCTGCGCTACAGGCGGCACTGGAGCTACTGGGGCCTGAACTGAAAGTGGCACTGGGGACACAGGAAACTGAACTGAGGGTGGCTGCGAGGGAGCTAACTGAGCTGTGAAGGGCTGCGAGGGAGCTAACTGAGCTGTGAAGGGCTGCGAGGGAGCTAACTGAGCTGTGAAGGGCTGCGAGGGAGCTAACTGAGCTGTGAAGGGCTGCGAGGGAGCTAACTGAGTTGTGAGGGGCTGCGAGGGAGCTGACTGAGCTGGCCTGGGAGGAGAAACACGAGCAGGAAAAGGAGCAGGCTCAGAAAAAACAGTCCGAGAAATGGCAGGCTCAGGGTCGACAAAAATAGCTCTATCAAAAACGAACCCGCCGTCCACTTCATGTTGTGTAGTTTTAGCATTGTCCGGTTTATGGCGGCGGGCGTGCCGCCTCCTTCGAGCAGAGGAAGCTGGCGCGATGGGCGCTGATGGCGCCAACACAGAGGGTGACGTAGTGGTGAGTTCCCCGTCGTCCGCCCCCATCCTTGCCAGAAATGAGACAGGCGAAAAACAGCCTAAGCGGATCGGAGACGGCGAGCGGCTGGTAGGCTGTGCAGCAGGTGAGAGGTCCTCCTCCGGGATGAGCCAGGGTTTCCACCGGAGCTCGTCCTCCCGATAAGCCCGTAACACCTGCTGCCGCTCTTCCTCGCCAAAGTCTATGGCTTCCGTTGTCTCCGTGCGCCACGCCGTGCGGCCAGACCGCGGTGAAGACGCGGAAGCCGGCGGGGTGCGGGCGGAAGGTGTGTCTGTGGCGAGCCTCACCGTTCCAACTCTGACCGCTACTGGCTCATGAGACAGCGGGGAAACGGCGCAACGGCACGGCTCTGGTGAAGGTGCACGCACCGGGCTGCTGCTCCTGCGGACGGAGTTGGAGGGTGGAGACGAGAAAGTCGCTGACGAGGGGGTGCAGCGTCTCCCATAACCAGGGGAACACAGATACGCACACCCCTACTTGGCGGGCGAACTCCTCTCGTTCCTCCTCACTGGAACAGTGCAGCCACTTGTCGCATAGAGACTCCACTGTCCGGACGATCCCCCTCCTCTGTGTCGCTGGGTCCGACATGGTCGCGTCGTACTGTCACGGTCCGCTGTGACAGACCGTGCGGTGGTGTGTATGGTGGACCCAGGTGCGAACACAGGTGAGCAGGCGGGAGTGAACTTTAAACAAAAGCGAGCCTTTATTGTGGCTGATGACAAGGTATACAAATACAGCAGGGATAGCGTGGCTAAACGGAAACCTAAACTGGGAATAACTAAGGTAAAGCTATGACTAAGAATACAATAGACCGGGCATGGAAACATAGAGGGTGGAAACACAGACGACGCGACACAGACTGCATGAAACACAGAGACTAAAAACACATGAGGGATGATCAGGGGAAGTGGATGCACACGGGGAACACAGGTGACACTGATAATCATAACAAGACACGGCAGGAGTGAACGTAACACTGATGGGAGATGGGCAAAGTAAAACAGGAAGTACACAGAGGTTCAAACAGGAGGGGAGAGAGCACGGGGAGAACGCAGACATAACGGGCTGGGGAAAACATAGAATAAAACACAAAGAGGGACGAGGGCTCATAAATACACAGAGGGGCACACAGGGGGTGAGAGTCACGAAGGGAAAACACATAAGGAACAACGTAACAGATCAACCCAGGAAGCATGGCCTAAATAAAGAACAAAATACAAAAATACATGAAAACTAAGAATACTGGGCCCACATGGCCCAGGACCATGACAGTGGAAGCAGACAAAAACAACAAGCACGCATGCTACAAACTTTACCCGAGTCATTTAGACAGCCGTTAGCACATGATTCTCCTTATGGGGACCTGATATGTTTAATATGCTGCTGAGAGTATGCCCCAGAAGAAGCGTATAGTATAGCTTTTATTTTGGAAAGAGCCATTTCTCTGTAATAAACTCTCTTTTCCAAAGATGAGTGATTTCGTGATCTGATTTTTTTTTTATTACTTTGTTATTTCAGCAACATTAAATTTAAAAACTGTACTTTTGATTTAAAATATATATTTATAATTTTAATAAATGACAAATAAAAAGGCATGAACAGTTTTTGTTGCATCGAAAAAATATTGAACCGTGACACCAAAGTATCGAACCGAACTGAACCGTGAATTTTGTGTATCGTTGCACCCCTAGTAGTTATATGAGCAGAGGATCACAACTAATCAACCCAGGAGACCTTTCACTGAGAATGGCACATCAACTGTCTAAGATGAGCTTTCTGATTGGGGATCTGTGATAAAAGTGCACAATGAAATATGATAAAGTGAAGCACAGAAATAAAACAGCCAATAAGACAAGAAGAGCCTAAATTAATGGCAAAATACAGAAAAGCTTAATTAATACTGAAAATATTCTGGACAAGAACTATGAACAGGACAAAAACCTGAAGAGCAAAGATCATTGCAATACCATCTTAACAAACATGGTGTGGCTGCTTTTATTTCCTTTAGATAAGAGGTGACTGTAGCTGTCCACTTGGAATTACCACTCGTGACGCAGAGAGCTATGACTGATGCAACTTTATTCTCTCCTCTTTAAACCACCGACAATATGGCACCGTGAAAACTATAAAGATGCACAAACAAATACCATTAAACATTTAAGTACAAAGTGCAGAAATGTTCACATTTTACTATATAGAAAATTATTTTGATGAACTCAAATCGTGACATTGACATAAATCAATCGCTTTTAAACAATTTATGTTACAGCATTTAATAAAATGAATTAACGATAACCTTTCTGTCTCTTAAATACATAAACAATCATTTGCAATTATTAAACCAACCTCTTTCTGCTTCCAAGGGTGCTAATCATGCTGAACCAGCTAGCAACCTCCTCCATGCGCATCTCTTAGCCAGTCTTTCCACACCACAAACAAATGAGATGCATATACACAAAAAACGAATTCAACCACATTGTGTAAACTTTCCAAAGTTATAGCATGTGACAGGTAAATAAAATACATGGTTTTGCATGAGTATTTTCAAAAAATAAATGCCTTACTCACTCTGAAGCAACATGTTTGTGTCATTTCACTGAGAACAGAACAGGGAGTCTGACACAATAAAAGAGGAAGTGCTAAGGTACTCTTCAAAATAAAAGCGCAAAGTAAAGTGGCTTTGCCGGCATTTTACAGTGACTTGTATGGTTTACATTCTGCTTTTAATAGTCACTGCATCCACTTTATCACAAACAAAATCTATCTTTTGTCTCATATGCCACAGAGTGAAGATGAATTACATTATTTTCAGTATTTTTGAATTAGCAAATTAGTACTTAAATATTTTTCTGTGAGATCACTATTGAGGCTACTTTCAATTTTGGTGAAAAAATGTTTCGATTTTGTTCTTTATTTTTGCCCCCCAAAATATTGTGGTAATACATTTATCTCTCATGTTCTGCTCATTTGTTTGTTTGTTTCTGCTCAGCAGAAGTAGCTGTAGTGGTGATGTGTAAGAGACACACATTGGTGTGATACTGCCATGACTGGATTAACTATACTTGAACAAAGTCTACAGCTAAGAAAGTCAAAGATGTTCTATTTCTGCTTTTGTCTGAACTTTTTATTACCAAGATAGGCCTGAAGCAATTAAAATATTGTATTTTATAGAATTATTTCACTGGACATGCACAATGCCAAAAGAAAGACATTTTATCTTTGAGCTCATTTAAGAAAAAGGAAGAAAAAAAGGTGATCCAGCTTATCTGGTTTCAGTTCCTCCTCAGTGTTTATGCCGAGAGAATCTCTTTGCATATGAACTCTGTGTTATTCACACATGCCTCCCATCTATCTTCCTACACAAACCATTTCACATATGTGCCTCATGTTGATGCACTCCTTGGCTAGTTTGCGAATTAAAGTGAGAAACTAGTGTTCAGGCTTAACTTCTATTGTTCTTGCAAGATTGTTCACTGTTCTTAGCCTTAGTCATATAATCCTGCATTAGCCACAACCTCCATTTAGCCATACCCTGACTGCCCTTTGCTGGAACTTATTTCCATTCTGACCTTTGGTTGCAAATTATATTGTGAGTATGTTTTAATATTGTTGATTGTATTATTATTTTTTGAATCACCTCCACTCTAATATAAGCAGCAGCATCACATTGTAACTGAAATGTTAATCAATGAAGATCTCATTAAACTGTAAATTTAAAAAAAGATTTATTTCTTTTTTGCCTTACAGCACCATCTTGTGACAAATATTAATATTCTCACTAAGTACTGAAGGAGTCAGGGAGCGTCCAAAGTTTTCCCATTTTTGACACACAAAAGGTGAAATTTAGCACACAGTTCTAAAAAAAAGAGGCCTTTATGTGTCCTCAAACACAGTTTCAAAAGTGGAGGAGGAGATAGCAGCACAGAGGTTGTTACACAAGCAGAGAAGGGCAGGGTTATAGAAGGGCATCAGCCTCACAGTGGGACCGGTATCTGTTCATTGGTGCAAAAAAGAAGAGTGTCATCATGTATTGTTGTTCACTGTACCTACACTTATCCCATATTGAGCTCCAGAAAAAGCTCTACAAAATTTCCTTCCGTGGGCTATTGATGTGCACATTTGTGACAAAAGCATGGTCAAAAGTTCCCAGTGTCCTTTAGTGGGATGTGTGCTCAAAGACCATCATTATGCAGTTTAACTACTGTGGTATTTGATTACCCACAGCAACTCATAAAAACAAACAAACAAACAAACAAACAAAAAAATACAATAAAACAATATTACTGAACACAAATAATGAACAAAATAGATATCAAACATATTTATAACCGGGTCATCTTAATTTTTACAGAATATTACCAATGACAGAAATATTGGATAAACCTGGAAACTGAGGACATGTTTATTAAATGAGAAAGAAAAAATCAAAGAGATATGTGATAAACTTGCACAAGGATGCTTTTCGTGATACATATCAGACGACACAAACATTGCAGGTAGTTATAAGAGCAAGGGATCACCACACATGAGCCAAGGAGACCTTTCACTGAGGATGGCAACTTTACAGTCCAAGATGAAGCTTCACTTTGAGTAACTGTAATTAATTTGACAGTAAAATGAGATTAATTGAAGTAGAAAAACAGAAACACCAGTGAGAAGAAGGGAGCTTAAATATATCACCTCACGTTGACTGTCACGGTCTGCGGAGTGTGTGGAGGACCCAGGTGCGGACAAAGGCAAGAAGACAAAACTAAACTTGAACACAAGGCGAGCCTTTATTTTGGAGCTGATACTCACAAGCATGAAATAAGGCAGAATGAGGGAAAACCAAAACATATACTTAGAAGACTAAACTGTGAGAGAACTGAAAAAAACTGCAACTACGACTCTATAACAAAACAATAACCATAACTCAGAAGTACGACTTTAGCTCTGAGAATAACTAGGATCACGGCTAGGATAACTGTGACGTGATGTGGGGTAGTTAGCACAAACGACATGACAATGAACAAAGGAAGGCACGCAGACTAAATACATGACCAGGGGACGGGAAACAATTGGGGATACAGCTGATACAAATTAGCATGGCAACGCCACCAGGGAAAGTGAAACTACAACAATGAACACAGAACACAAGACCTCTTTCAAAATAAAACAGGAAACATGGAGACTTAGACATGACACCATGAGCCTAAGAGACCTGAAACACATGACAGACGAGACAAGCAACCAAACACAGAAAACAAGGACACAGATGATAAGTAATGGCTAACCTTAACCTCCACTAAAACCTAAATAAAAATAACACACTAACTTATAATCACCAGCCTAACAAGATAACCTTCAAAATACAAAATAAATCCCTGTGACAATGGGAAAGGAAAAAAAGAATTATTTGCCTTCGAGATAAAGATACAACCACCCACCACCAACAACAAAAAACCCAACAAAAAAAACAGACTGCTTAACTCTATATAATACAAGAAATCATACAATATACAGAACTCATATACCTTTAGTGTAAATGCACACGAAGAACGAAACCCACTGTAGAGTACTCATCTCCTCTTCTTCTCACTGCCACATCAGCAAATACAGCAATGAATATTCGTAAAGCTGCTTTTAGTTCATTTTGGAGAAACTTGACTTGTATGGTTTCTACTCTGCTTTTACTGCTCATTGCTTCAATTTTATCAAACACACAATCTCACCTTTTTCACATATACTGTAGAGTAGGGATGGGTACCGGTGTCCGTAACCAGACCGAAAAGCAGCGCACATTTCGGTGCTTTATTTCGGTGCTTTTTTTTCCTGAGCTGTGATACACTTTAGATTCTAGCCAATCATTTTACGTTTCCGAGGATAGTAGGCGGGGCCAGGTACGTACGTTCTGTTAGAGCAGAGCTACAGATTAAAAATGCCCAAGGCGAAGCGGTCAAAAGTCTGGCTGTACTTCATAGCAAAATATGCAAACTCAGCAGCCTGCAACAAGTGCTTTAAGCTGATACTGTGATACTGTCAAAGGAGGTAACTATGGGGCGCCGTTTGTAAACTGAAACATGCCGAAATTAACAGCAACATTTTTCCACATTTAGCTCTAAATCTTACAAAAACATGTTTTTTCGAGTCATTTTTTACAACATTTAGTAAAATATTTGTAACTTTTCATATTTAAAACAGGATTTTAAATGTTAAATCTAAATGCTAAATGTTAAATCTAAATGTTAAATGTTAAATCTAAATGCTAAATGTTAAATGTAAATATTATATTTAAATGTAAATGTTAAATGTTAATATTATATTTAAATGTAAATGTTAAATGTTAAATGTAAATATTATATATAAATCTAAATGTTAAATGTTAAATCTAAATGTTATATATAAATCTAAATGTTAAATGTTAAATCTAAATATTATATATAAATCTAAATGTTAAATGTTAAATCTAAATGTTATATATAAATCTAAATGTTAAATGTTAAATCTAAATATTATATATAAATCTAAATGTTAAATGTTAAATCTAAATATTATATATAAATCTAAATGTTAAATGTTAAATCTAAATGTTATATATAAATCTAAATGTTAAATGTTAAATCTAAATGTTATATATAAATCTAAATGTTAAATGTTAAATCTAAATGTTATAAATCTAAATGTTAAATGTTAAATCTAAATGTTACGGGAAACTAAATATTTAGCTAATATGCAAATTTATTGTACGGGTCAACGGAAATACCAAAATAAAAGCTTCAAGAAAACCTCCCGCGCTAAAGTGTGCCGGTCGCGGTCAGGTTCTGTGTTTGCGCTCCTCTTACGGTCACTTTTGACTGCCATGAGCTGCTTCGACTATTCCCTACCAGCATGTCCAGCGATTTAGCTGAAAACATTGGAAGAGCCGTTTTGTCGGCCATCCAACGATTCAGCGGTAATGCACCCTCGACCTCACAAACGCCGCAGCACTTGGTAAGTTTATTGTATAGCATTTTGGACGGGTTGATAGCAGTGTTAGCAAAACTAGCAAAGCTAAATTACTTAGCTAGTCCTCAATTATTTCATTTGGTAGGCAGCAGACAGAGATCGAACATCATACAACTCTATTTATTTATTTGGTAGGTAGGTAACAGTCGTTCTTGATGTAAATGTTTCCTTAGGAATCCAGCAATGCACCTGGACCAAGTAGACCTGCCGTCTCCACTGGGATACCATACTGCTCGGTAGGCCTTCTTACACATATCATTTAATTCATTTATCATGAAATTTCCCCTTGTGGGACTAATAAAGGTATGTTATCTTATCTTAGCTGACTGGTTTTGATATACAGTCAGGTTCATAAGTAGTTGGATACAGACACATTTTCTAATGTTGCTTCTGTACATTACCAGAATGAATTAAAAATGAAACTACTCCAATGCAGTTGAAGTGCAGACTTTAAGTTTTAATTCAGTGGGTTGGACTAAATGAATGCATAAAAATGTGAGAGGGAAAAATTAATTTGTAAACACAATCCTATCATTTCAGAGGCTCTAAAGTAATTAGACAAATTAAATAACTGAAAATAAAATGATAATTTCTATTACTTTATTCAAAACCCTTTGTTGGCAATGACAGCCTGAAGTCTTGAAGTCATGGACACCACCAGATGCTGGCATTCCTCCTTACTAAGGCTCTGCCAGGCCTTTACTGCATTGGCTTTCAGTTGCTGTTTGTTTGTGGGCCTTTCTGTCCTAAATTTAGTCTTCAACAACTGAAATGTATGCTCAATTGGGTTAAAATCCAGTGACTGACTTGGCCATTCAAGAATATTCTATTTCTTTACTTTATTAAAGTCATGGGGTGCTTGGACTGTATGTTTTGGGTCATCTTCCATCTTTATTATTAAATGCTGCCCAATCAATGTGACTACTTTTAGCTGGACTTAAGCAGACAAGTATGTCTCTGAACACATTCAGCTGCTTCAGTCCTGTGTCACATATTCAGTAAACACTACCAGTGCCACTGGCAGCCATGCACGCCCAAACCATCACACTGCCTCTGCCATGTTTTACAGATGATGTGGTATGCTTTGGATCATGAGTCGTTCCACCCTTCTCCATACTTTTTTCTTGCCATCATTCTGGTAGAGGTTGATCTTGGTTTTATCTGTCCAAAGAATGTTTTTCCAAAATTTAGCTGGCTTTTACTAGATGGTTTTTTTTTTTTTTTTTTGTTAAGTCCATTCTAGCCTTTCTATTCTTGAGGCTTATGAGTGGCTTGCACCTTGCAGTGAACCCTCTGTATTAGGGCTGTTCGATATGACGATATGAAAACATCTATCATTTCATATTATACGCTATCATTTGTTCTGTGGTGTCGCAAAATAAATTTTACGTCAATATTTTTCATCGTTTTGATGGTCACTGTAGTGGCTGTATTAATTTCTTAATTTTCTTTTTTCTGTTATGTTCTCTTTGACCGCATGTTGTCTGTTCACAGTAAAATTTTCAAAATGCAAACACTACGTCTCAAATCAATTCCAGGCCTTTTATCTGCTTAATTGGTAATGACATCATCATTTTAATATGGATACCCTAAATTAAAGCTTAGTCTGCACATCATGTCCATGATATAATTTTGATTGGAATATGTTTCAGTAAACGGGCAACAAAATAAAACTTGTTAGGGTCCAAATACACACTGACCTAATTGCAGGCCTTTGCTACTCTAATTGAGTGCTCAAAGCACTTTATACAACAGATCTCATTTACCCATTCACATGCACAGATTAATACAAGCACTTTTTCTGTCCAACATTCGCACACAGTCATAGTCGGATAAACTCATTGGGAGCTCTAGATTAGAGCACCTGGGAACTGAATCACCAACTTGACCAACAATCACCAAATGCTAATCTACAAGATACAAAAGGTTCAGTTTTCTGTGTAATGGGTAGACAATAGTAAGATGGTCTGAGTCTACAGTTTGTTTGTTTGTTTTTAATGAACAGATAACAGAAACCTTACGGATGTATTGTAATGCATAGGTGTCTATCTGTATCTGTGTTTGAATTCATTTCAGGTTCCTCTTCCATCAGTTCCTCAAGCTCATGCTACGCGCTCACATTTTGTGAGAAAAAACAAGACCTGCAAACACTATACAAAAGATGTTGTGTGCTTGCCCTTGTCTTCAGCATCAACGTTTCTCATACCGAGAGGAGATTCACGAGCAAAACTAGCACAAGATGGCCTTATTGGGAAGATCTCCTTTACATCTGACTGGTCTGAAGCACAACTTAGAGAAGAAATAGCAGCAATCTTCAGAAGAACATTTGCACTGTCAACTGGCCAGACATTCCCTTTTGAGTATTTGAGTACAATTAGAGGATGTAAATGACTAATGAAACCAAATGTTTCTAGCAGTTTTCTTTGGGGTGGCCAAGAAGTTGGCTCGATTTGTTCCACCACCTGCCTCTATATAATGGCAGGGATACAAAAACCTGCACAGGTAAACATTTTATATTGCAGTGCAGAAATATTTATTGTCTAAAAAGTGAGTCTGTTCCCTTAACATAATTTTATTAATTGTATTAATTAATATTGCAGTTTCAGCAGGTGTAAACAGTTTTTAGTGCAGCCATGTGCCTCTGTGTTACCAGTGATTTGGTGCAACTGTATTTGATTTTATGTAGAACATGCTTTCTTTTCCCTCAGGAGGAACCAGAAGAGCTGTCTGATAGTGACTTTGAAAGTCCAGTCTGCCGGAGAAGACGAGGTATGTGATGTGAATGAAAACCTAGTGAGGTTCTAAGCTCGATGACCAGTTAGATTTTGTTACTGCAGTGCGTAATAATTCCTGGGGGGTTTGTTTGATGAGAGCATCGTTAATTTGTCCGATTGGGGCGATCGTGGCTCAAGAGTTGGGAGTTTGCCTTGTAATCGGAAGGTTGCCGGTTCGAGCCCCGGCTCGGACAGTCTCGGTCGTTGTGTCCTTGGGCAAGACACTTCACCTACCGCCTACTGGTGTTGGCCAGAAGGGCCGATGGCGCGATATGGCAGCCTCGCCTCTGTCAGTCTGCCCCAGGGCAGCTGTGGCTACAACTGTAGCTTGCCTTCACCAGTGTGTGAATGGGTGGATGACTGGGTGTGTAAAGCGCTTTGGGGTCCTTAGGGGGGACTAGTAAAAGTGCTATACAAATACAGGCCATTTACCATTTTAATGTTTACGAATTATCACCGGTGATTACAGCCAAGGAGGAATATGTGCCCAACTTTCACTTAAACTAATATAAGGATATATAAAGGCTGTTAACATTATGAAGCAAGTCATGCTGACCTTCTTTCCTTTGTTCAGTGCATCATGCGTTGTCTACAACACCAGGTGAAAGTGAGGCCAAGCATCAGGAAACAGAGAGCTGCATTCAAGAGAGTGAAAATGAGGGACAGGCAGAGGGACAGCAGATGTTTCCATATAATGTGGCAGAATTTGTGTAAGCTGTTGTCTAGGGGTTAAAGAAATCCTTCATTTTAGATGTTGTTTAGGATATTGTTTTGATGCAAGTTTCCAATTTGCATGTTTGGGTTTTTTTTGCTGAATGACTGCAACTTTAGGATTTACATTTAATTTTATTTATTTTTTTAATGATGTAGTGTGAGAAATTCTTCAAGGCTGACATGTTTTATGATTTCTAATATCTCTTATCTACTTAGCCCTATTTTTCTGGAGGAAGATGAAGCTCTTGAAGAGGCAATTCAGCGTAGCCTCCTAGAAGAGTCTGATAGACAGAGTGAAGTTCATATTTCAAGGTAAGATTTGAAAGTAACCTTTGATAATTGAATATTTTATTTGCATCTTTACTTGCATCATTTCTTTGCAGTTACACAATTACAAAGGTAATTGCTCATTTCTGACTAATTTAATATGGACTATCACAACATAATTATATGTTGTAACTCTGTGCACTTGAGTCAAATGTACAGCAAATTTCCATTTTTCCCCAAGATCTGTTTGTCATTGTCCCTTTTTTATATAGGTCTTTTAAGAAGCTCAGCAAAGAAGAAATTGAAGGTCTTCTTAGAGCTCATAGTGAGAAAGTCATTACACCAGGAACAAGACAACTCCATATCAGTCGAGCCAATGTGTGGTCGACTGCTTTGCGTCAGTTCAAGAGACCCAAGTTTGCAGAAAGCTGTGAGATGCTTTATGTCACATTTGCAAGCGATGAACATGATACAGAGGAAGATGCTGCTGACCTTGGGGGGCCAAGGCGGGAGTTTTTCCGTTTACTGGTGAAGGCCATCTTTCAGGACAGTGGTGCTTTTGAAGGTAATAGGATTTCACAGTCAAACTAACTAACTTACTTACTTACTCAAGGCCTAAAGGCTTGTTGACGACACTCGTTTTTATAATGTTACAAATGCAACAACCACCTGATCTGAACATTGTTTGACAGAACATTAACAAGTTAATAAATGACTACAGATAATAAATCTGTTATGTTCTGTGTGTCTGAAACAGTAAAAAAAAAAAAAGTAATACATTTTTGTCTGTCAATCTCAAGATATCAGTTTGGGGTCTGTACAGAATATACTTTTTTGTGTGTTATTTTTCAGCTACACCAAATGGATGCACACTGAAATTTAACATCCTACACTTGCAAAATGGAGTATATCGAACCATTGGCAGGATGTTGTCCACGATAATAGTGCAAGGTGGAGAAGCACCTGCCTTTCTCTCTCCACATGTAGTAGACTACATTGTGTCAGGAGACATTCTTCAAGTACACCTAACACCGGATGATATAGGTGACCCTGAGTTAAGAGAGAATCTGAAAAAGGTGAATTGCAATATTATAACAAGAATATTGTAATATTTCCTATATTCACAAGTCTTCTGGTCTTCTTTTATAATATATAATAAATACACTTTTGGTTATTAGAGGCAATTCCATGTATTATATTTTCAATTTGTTTCCTTTTTGTTAAAAAAAAAAATATTGGTGAAATACAGCCAAATAAACCAAAACAAAAACGTTTCGAGTCCAATTAAAATGAACCATCTGCAGTATTTGTGTACACTGGTAAAAAACAAACATTTAAAGTGTTTTTCTTAAATATTTAGGTTGTAAATGCAACAACTCAACATGATTTGGAGGAAGCAGTCAGCTGCTGCGACTCATGGCGATATCAAGTTGAAGGTCTTCCACTCACAGTCACCATGGCCAATAAAGATCTGTTTGTGAAAAATGCAGCTCTATACCTTGCAGTTCTGCAACAGCAAAGCTGTTTCGATCAACTAACTGATGGCTTGTCCTACTATGGAGTGAGAGTTATATATTTTCTGTATCAATAGACTACTTGCACTAGGGCATGTGACGTATTTCCGTTTCCAAATAGTACCGCTTGTGCGTTTCCGGTACGTTTGCTTATCTATCGGTAGCTATGCTAATGTTGCTTCAGAATGAGTATAAAAAGGAAAGTATTTAAAACAGAACATTTTCAAAAACAGGAGAAGAAATACTCCGAGCATTGCTGTGTCCCACTTTGTTCAGCTTCAGCCAAATTTAACGGCATACTAAGTTTTCATGCCTTTCCGACCCATTCCGACTTGAGAAGACAATGGCTGGTAAATATACGCCGGGATCATTTCACGATTACCTCTCACACCAGGGTCTGCTGCAGACACTTTGCCAGTGATCAACTCATAGAGCCAACAACCCTCGATGGTCGAAGGAGGCTTATTAAAGGTGCTGTACCAACACTTTTTGAGTGGAATGGCTATAAAGTTGAACCACCGCGGCGTAGTGTTTGGGAGAGAACGGAGCGACGCCCTGAACTAGTTCCTCCTGACGATCAAGAAGAGCACAGTCTTACAAGAGATCATGACTACTGCTCAGTCCCTGAGCCGTCTGCATTGGACATATCTGCATCAGCTGCAGAAGACCTGTCCAAAGACGTGGAGACTCTGAGGAAGGAAATACAGGAGTTACGTGTCCAGCGAGAATTTGGGTTACAGCGTTTTGCTGGCTCCGACACTGACATCCGATTCTATACCAGGTACATCTAAGTTCTATTCAAGCTAACTGTTTAAAATATACCAAGGTCACCATCAGTTAAATTTCGAAAGTTTTTCCAGTCTTAATGAAAACAAAATAGAAATTTACTTTTTTTCTGCTGATTGTATGTTTTATGTAGATGCTTTAGTATTTAAACGATATCCTAATGCTACAGGTAAAATACAACACCAAATACTCTTAATCAGACTATTTTATACAGCAATGCCATTAGCATATTTGTCACAGATCACATTATTTTTATGTCAGTGTGTAATGTTAATTAATGATTGACACGATGTATGTCTCTCTCGTGAATAGATTTCCAAGCTATGATCATTTGATGGCATTCTGGGTTTTGATTGAGCCTTGCATCTATAAAATGATCCGGGTTTCAAGAGCCAAGTCAGCTGCCAATCGGAACGAAGAAGTGTTGACACCTGCACGCACATCAACAGTAGGTTATGGGTTTGTTGGTAGTTAGAACTAGAGGTGTAATGTTATTGTATTTATGTACAATAACATTACATTATGTACAGTAGCATACATACACAGGTGTATGTATGCTAGACTCAGTATCCTTTACATACATACACCTGTGCACTACAGCACCTCATTGTTTACCCCATGGTACAGTATGGTATGCCTAACCATTACAAAACATTTAGCCAAGAAAAGAATAATTTTACTAGTTCATAGCTTAAGGAGTAACATTTTCCCTTTTGTTTTCACCTTCCAGAGGCAGCTGCTACAGCCAATTGATGAGTTTTTTCTTTTCCTGGTTTTCCTGTCAGTTGGTTTGAAGGAGAGGGACCTGGCACACCGATTTAACATACACCAGTCCACAGTGAGCCGCATTATTGCAACATGGACAAATTTCCAGAGTTACAGACAAGCTTTTCAGATGCAGAAGCTCTTCTTCTGAGCACACAAACACATAATCTGATGGCAAGATGTCATACCCCTCCAGAGGCAAGTGCGGTGTTGGTGGTGCATCGCGGTGTAGTGTGATGTACCGGGTTGTCAAAACCGGCTGCTGATATGACAGAACACTGCCCTCCTGCACCAGCCCAAAGGCACTTTCCACAAGGGGCTTGTCAGGTCTCATGTTCATTGTGGTCACAAGTGGCCTGTCCTCAATATTAAATTTTGCATATGCCTCCGTTATTCTGAACAAGCAGGGATCTGGTAACGGACCCACCATGCCTCTGTAGAAGCCACTCCTAAAGAAAACATCAATGACAATAATGTAAGGGAGAAGGTTATTATACTGAACAACAACTAAACTAAAAACTAAAAGGTGTAAAACAGTGGTGCATAAGTTAGAGACTGGGATGTATATGTACATGACTGAGTTAGCCGTCTTCAGAAAGTGTAATGTTGTATGTAAATTAATACCTATTCTGACACATGTATGTATGAAAAAAATAGCAACATACATTTGTAACACGTTGTGGAATATACTAGGCACAGGTACACGCACACACAGGTCTTTATCGCCAAGTTCCACATTTATTTACACTTTCACACACTGATACTATCGCACAGAATGACAGCTGTCCATCCCAGCTGATGTGTGTCTCTTTTTCTCCTCTCCCGCTCCTCTCCGTCTCACTATAACACAGGGGAGGGAAACCATCATCAGTCCATAAACAACATCAGCTGTTCTTACCGGCCTCGCAGCGCCGCCCTGATGAGCCTTTCGCTCCACTCCTCCCCTGCAGCTGCGCCCGGGGCCACGCCCCCGCCACACACCCCCACCGCCCGTTCGAGGCCGGGGAGCCGTCCGGCCGAGCCAACTCCCCCCCCCCCGCGAGCGAGAGAGGAAATCGGCCACTGCCATCTGCGCCCCCGGCCTATGGATCACCTTGAACTTAAAGGGCTGCAACGCCAGATACCACCGGGTGATCCGGGCGTTGGCATCCTTCATGCGGTGGAGCCACTGCAGCGGGGCGTGGTCCGAACAGAGGGTGAATGAGCGTCCCAGGAGGTAATAGCGCAGGGAGCCGACCGCCCACCGGATGGCCAGGCACTCCTTCTCCACGGTGCTGTACCGGCGCTCGCGCTCTGCTAGCTTCCGGCTGATGTATAGGACAGGGCGGTCGGCCCCCCTTACCTGCTGGGACAAAACGGCTCCCAGCCCTCTGTCCGAGGCGTCAGTCTGCAGAACAAAAGGGAGGGAAAAGTTAGGAGTGTGAAGCAGCGGCTCCCCACAGAGAGCCTTTTTCACCTGCACAAACGCCGCCTGGCACAGCCCCGTCCACTGGACCAGATCCGGGGCACCCTTTCGAGTGAGATCGGTCAGGGGGCTGGTTAGCTGCGCAAACCCCGGCACAAAGCGACGATAGTAACCCGCCAACCCCAAGAACCGTCTCACCTCCTTTTTCGTCCTGGGGCGCGGGCAGGATGCGATAGCCGCCGTCTTCTCCACCTGTGGACGCACCTGCCCGCCCCCCAGGTGGTACCCCAGATACTGCACCTCCCTCCGTCCAACCGCGCACTTCTTCGGATTGGCCGTGAGCCCCGCCCCCCTCAGGGACTCCAGGACCGCGGCCACCCGCAGCACATGCTCCGCCCAGGTGTCGCTGTGGATGATCACGTCATCCAGGTAGGCGGCAGCATACGCTGCGTGCGGACGCAGTACCCGGTCCATGAGACGCTGGAAAGTGGCCGGGGCCCCGAACAGGCCAAACGGAAGTGTCACGAACTGGTACAAACCGTACGGAGTGGAGAAGGCCGTTTTCTCCCTGGCCTCGGCAGACAAGGGAATCTGCCAATAGCCCTTGGTTAAGTCCAGTGTCGTGAAAAAGCGGGCCGTGCCTAACCGGTCCAGGAGCTCGTCGACCCGAGGCATGGGGTAGGCATCAAAGCGTGACACTTCGTTCACCCTGCGATAGTCGACACAGAACCGTATAGACCCATCCTTCTTCGCCACCAGAACGATGGGGCTACACCAGGCGCTGTGCGACTCTTCTATTACTCCCATCCTCAGCATTTCCGCCAATTCCCTCTGCACGATTTTTCGCTTGTGCTCCGGGAGCCTGTAGGGCCGTGAACGCACCGTCACGCCAGGCTGCGTCACGAAATGGTGCTCGATGAGGGACGTCCGGCCGGGCAGGGGGGAGAACACGTCCGCAAAACGCTGTTGCAACGCGACAACATCCGCTCTCTGGGCCTGTGTGAGATGGTCATCACAAGGGAGGGAGGCGGGAATGATAGAATTTGGCACCTCAGGCCCCAACTCATCTCTCTCCTTCACCAAGCTCACCAGAGAAGCGGTTTCAACCTCTCGCCACAGTTTGAGGAGATTGAGGTGATAAATCTGCGCGGCTCCTCCCCTGTCCGACCGAGCGACCTCATAGTCCGCGTCCCCGACTCGCCGTGTGACCACAAAGGGTCCTTGCCACTTGGCGAGCAACTTCGAGCTGGAAGTAGGGAGTAACACAAGCACTTTATCTCCCGGTGAAAATTGCCTGAGCCTAGCCCCTCTGTCATACAGGCGTTGCTGACGCTGCTGAGCCTGGAGCAAATTCTCCCGTGACAACCTCCCCAAAGTGTGGAGTTTTGCTCTCAGGTCCAACACGTACTGAATCTCATTTTTGGCGGGGCTCGGACCGTCCTCCCAGCTTTCTTTAATCAGGTCGAGCACCCCACGTGGCCTCCTGCCGAACAGCAGTTCAAAGGGAGAAAATCCCGTGGAGGCCTGGGGCACCTCCCGCACTGCGAATAACAGAGGGTCTAGCCAGTGATCCCAATTGCGTTCATCCTCGTTAATGAACTTCCGAATCATGGACTTTAAAGTCTTATTCAGCCGCTCCACCAGCCCGTCAGTCTGAGGGTGGTAGACGCTGGTCCGAATAGATTTAATGCCCAGTAATTCGTACAGTTCCCGCAGTGTACGAGACATAAACGACGTGCCCTGGTCAGTCAGTATCTCTTTCGGGATTCCGACTCGGGAGATGACCTGAAACAGTGCCTGCGCCACACTCTTTGCAGAGATGGTGCGCAGCGGAACTGCTTCCGGGTACCGCGTTGCGTAATCCACCAAGACTAACACAAAGCGGTAGCCGCGTGCACTCCGGTGAAACGGCCCGATGAGGTCCATGCCGATGCGCTCAAACGGGACCTCAATGAGGGGGAGAGGGCGCAGCGGCGCCTTCGGTATGGCCGGCTGGTTAACAAGTTGGCAGTCCGGGCAGGACGCGCACCAGCGGCGCACATCCGCTCGGATGCCCGGCCAATAAAATCGGGCCGTTATTCGCTCCAGAGTTTTCTCATAGCCCATATGCCCTGCCATGGGGTTATAGTGGGCCGCCTGGAAAAGCGTTTCCCGGCGGCCCTGCGGCACCAACAACTGGGTGTGTGTTTCCTCTGTCTGAGTGTCACGACTCGCTCGATATAATCGGTCGTTTAATAAGACGAAACGCGGGTAGGTCTGCGCGGCCTCAGGGCGCACCACGTGACCATCAATAGCCATCACTTGGTCAAAGGCTGAGCGTAGGGTGCCGTCACGAGACTGCTCCAGTGGGAAATCACCCATGGGGGACACTTCCGGGGCCGGCGGGACGTCCCGTGAGGGACCCGCCGGCTCCTCCCCCCCGGAGTCAGTGTCGGACGACCCCGCGTCACCGCTGAACGCCGCGCACACGCTACACCCCGCTTCCGGTCGTGATCGCACCCCCGCGTACTGTCCCAGTAGCTGATGAAACCCCGGCCAATTGGTACCCAGAATCAGGGGGTGCGACAGGCGCGGGCTAACCGCCGCCGTTACTCTATGCGTTTTGCCCTTATACTTTAATAACAGCGGCACTATGGGATACCTGTGAACGTCACCATGCACACACCTCACCTCCACCCATTCTGCCTCCAGCAATGCCCCGGGGCGAACCAAGCTTTGGTGTACGAGGGTCTGCGTGCAGCCCGTGTCCACCAACGCCTGGCGTATACCCCCTCGAGTCCTTACCGGAATACTGTATGTCCCTCCTGGACCGGGGGAGGGTGCTGGGGCGCCAGCAACACGAAACACATGCCCCACTTCCATAAGCGGACAATCCCTCCTCAGGTGCCCCGGCTGCCCGCACTTCCAACACTCCGGCCCCGGCGTCTGTGCTGCTCTCCGTGGCTCGGGGGCGGCTCCACTTGGCTCGGCTGCCCTGGACGGCACCAACGCCGCGAAAGGGTTAGTGGGGCTCAGCGCCGGCAGCCGCTCTGCCTGCCCTGGTGCCGGCACACGGCGCCTCGGGGCCGGCACCGGGGCCTGTTTGTTCGGCCTCCGTCCGGCGTCCCCGGGTTCCCCTGCTCCAGCGGCAAGGTGGTCCTCCGCCAGCGTCACCGCTACCTCCAAGCTTGCGGGCCGGTGGCACCGGACCCATCTCGCCGTCTCCGCTGGCAATCCCTCCGTGAACTGCTCCAGCACCACCTTGTCCACCAGCTTCGTCTCCCCCTCCGATGTTCCCGGTTGCAGCCAGCGTACCGCCGCGTCGCGCAGCTGCCGGGCCCAGGCGAATGGTCGGTCCGTTGTAGCCAGCCGACAGGCCCGGAACCGCCGGCGGTGGTCTTCGGCGGTGAGCCCTAGCCTGTCCACCACCGCCCGGCTCACGTCCGCGAAGCTGCTCCTCGACGCCGGAGGCAGACTCAGGGCCGCTGTTTGTGCCTCCCCGGACAGCAGGGGGAGCAGCCGCGGAGCCCACTCCTCCCGCGGCCATTGGCAAGCCTCCGCCGTGGCACGGAAGGTCTCCAAAAAAACCTGTGGGTCGTCCCCGTCCCCCATCCGGGGCACCGCCACCGACAGTGGCGAGGGCTTCGGCGTGGCAGCGGCCCCGACCAGCCGCTCCAGAATTTGCGTCTGCCGGTCCGTCTGCTCCCGCAGCGCGGCCAGGTGGGCACGCTGGTCGGCCGCCTGATCCCGGCTCATCGTTGCCATCTCCGCCAGCATCTGCGCCAAGAATTGTAGAGGCTGGGCGGGTGGCGCGGCCTGTGGGTCGGACATTTCCCCACCGGCACTTTCCTGGGTTTCGGCACCACTTGTGGAATATACTAGGCACAGGTACACGCACACACAGGTCTTTATCGCCAAGTTCCACATTTATTTACACTTTCACACACTGATACTATCGCACAGAATGACAGCTGTCCATCCCAGCTGATGTGTGTCTCTTTTTCTCCTCTCCCGCTCCTCTCCGTCTCACTATAACACAGGGGAGGGAAACCATCATCAGTCCATAAACAACATCAGCTGTTCTTACCGGCCTCGCAGCGCCGCCCTGATGAGCCTTCCGCTCCACTCCTCCCCTGCAGCTGCGCCCGGGGCCACGCCCCCGCCACACACGTGAAACCAAATTTTACAAATCTAATTACCGTACTCCAGTCTGGGCCATCCTATTTGGTACCGGCTTAGTGAAGATCATGGAGTTGATGGGTCCTGGCTTCACACCCTAACAGAAGACACATTTACTATGGATGGTGTTGCTGTTCATATGTAAACATGGACTAATTCAAAAACTTTAACCTCATTTAAATTACCACTGTCCGTGGCTTGTGCCATTGCTGTTCAGATTCCGTGCAGCTATGCACAGGGGGGACAACCGGCACTCTGAGTTGTGAGTAGTGTGCTGTTTGGAAGAGCAGTGCCACTGTGTGATTGCACATAACAGCGCCTGCCACACAGGAGCACTGGCTATGTGTCAGTATCACCGGCGATGAATCCAGAAGCTTAATCTAAGAAGAAAGAACGAAAATTAAAAATGTAACATCTTCATGGAAGAGCCGAACAGGAACATAGTTCAGTGTTATGGTTACGCACCCTCCTGAATGCTTAGTGTTTCCTTCTCTCCCTATTAAAACAACTTAACCATGCTTGATAACTGTAATAACTTAGATTGTGTATATTTGCAGTATTAACTTGTTGTCAAATGTTTCTGATCACCCAAACACACGTTGATTTAACTATCTGACTAGTCAAATTAGGAGTGATAAAGCAGGGAGACAAGGAAAACATTCAAGTTGATGGGCCTTTAGGAATGAACTTAACTAATGCTTAAATGAACTGAACCCCACTGAACGGGGATTAACAACTTTACACAGCTTCCTGCCTACACTTAGTCTGTGTGGTGCCTCACTCTTCCTCATTGACCTGTAGCACAGGGCTCTCACACCGACCTCCCCTGACAACCTGTCTTTATTGGACACTGAATAAAGATACAAGTACCATTAGCATTATTTCTGTATTACTCATTTCAGCATGTCTTAAACATATATATTTTACACTTAGCAAGAGTAGCATTAGGTAGTTAACTACCTCCATAGTTAGCCAACTACCTAACGCCATTATAACAGTGTCTAACTACAAAAGTGACATTAGTTAAGAAAACCTCAACTATAGTTTAGGACGACATAAAACACCGTTTAAGAAAACATGACATCAAATGAAGGACATAGCGGAGTAACGTAGTGTTTGCATTTGACGTTAGCTAGCGTTTCTTTGTCGGTTAATTTACGTTTTCTTACCTTCGTAGTCCCAATAAAAATGCATTTTATACTTTTTATTATCTGAGTGGATTTAATTCATACTAAAAGATTTAAATAAATCTAAAAAAGACTAAACTAAAAACGTTTAATTAGAACAGAAGAGGAAATACTTTAAACAGTAGTAAAATGATAATAAATGAATAAATAAATAAATTGAGATCCACCATATTCTAAAAAACAAATTTTAATTTTGCAGATGTCACATTAATTTATGAGATTGAAGAAACTGAGCTGAACCAACTGAAAGAAAACCAAACAACTTTAAATGCTGTCAATCATAACCTGACAAAACTCAACAACCAACTCAGCTCAGACAATGAAGACTTGAAGAGGAACCAAACCAAGCTCACACTCCAGATGAACAACCTGACTCAAGTCTTTAATGTCTTAGATAAAGAGGTGACAAACCTGACAAAAGAAAACCAGAAACTTGAAGGGAAAAATGAGGAGCTGAAGACTCAGAATAAGGACCTGGAGGCAGAGAAGAAAAACCTAACAGAACAAACGCAACAGATGACGACACCATGGGATGAGCTCAATGTTAGTCGAGCTCAGTGGAGCATTGATGCCTACTGTCCCCGAGAAAATAACAGTATGTTCCAATTACATTACCTACAATAATACCAAATTTAACAGCAATATGCAGTGATGTTTATTAATTGATCTCCATCTTTGCAGACAGAAAGTGTAACGCTTGTCAGAAGGGCTGGGAATTAAATTCCAGCTGCTATGCAACTAATAATGCTGACCAAGGTGAATGGAAAACCTGGGAAGAAGCTCGAAAAGACTGCAGAGGAAAGATTTCCGATTTGGCTGTTGCAATTAATGAAGAAGAAATGGTAATGACAGCACAGAGAGACTCTTTATTACAGACTTAGTTAAATAGATCTGAACTCAGTCAGCGGTTTAAGCAAAGTATTTAAATATCTCTGATCATTTTCCCTCTGTTTTCAGAAAATTATTCGTGAAAAGAGTTGGCAAAATAATGAAAACAAAGGATACTGGATTGGCCTGAGAGTTGAAGATGGGAAATGGAAGTGGCTGGATGGAAGGAATCTGACTAATAAGTAAGAGACAATTAAAATATTTGCCAAATTTGGAATAAATTAGTTACAATGTACAAGTGTCCATCAACCTTGAGCAAATTTGTTACTTTCCTCAGCTCCTGGATCGACCAGTCATCTCCTTCTGATGGTCACTGTGCAATCTCTCTCCAAAACCAAGGATTTAAATCAGTCAGCTGTGATGAGAAGAACCAATGGATCTGCAAGAAGAAAGCTTTGTCTGTTTGAATGCTGAAAAGTAAATACTTCAGAAGACTACTGGATATTCAGAAACTACTATATTAATATTGATGTTAATATCAATAAAAAAAATATTAATGTAATTTATAAATAGAATATTAAAATGTGAAGACTGATTTATGATTTTTGTATAGTTTTAATGCCAAGACAATCTTGCGGGTCCTTGTTTTCAGTTACCGTCTGTAACCTTGTTAAAATGTGCTTAATTCCTAAAATTAATTCTGAAAAACGAGTTGATGTTTTACCGAAGCACATCTGATCTATTAAAAGCCTGGAGGTTATAAATAAATGGTTTAACATGTGACCCATCTGCAATTGAGCAGGTAACAACCCAGAACCAAAGAACCAAGGTCACCCACAGTAATAACAGACACAAGCATTGATTCAATAAATGTCCTCACATCTAACCAAACACAATATCATACCTCTCACTGTATCATACACATGCCTGTATGTGTAGACTAGGCTCAAGAAAGTGAGATAGGATGGGAATAATGGAAATTCTTTTCAAACATAAAATCATAGAAAAAATATTGTTTATTGAGGTGCATGTGAATTTACTATGTTTTTTATAGAAAAAAAGAGCAGTCACCTCCAGTGTCTAATTCAATCTCTCCAAAAGTTGATTCTGTTCATCTGGACTTATTCTGTTCATCTCGACAAATTTAATCTAATCTAATCTAATTCCTTGAATTATAGCTTTATAAATTTTTTTCTTCCATTGCAGTGTTTGTTTTTGCAGCTGACAAAACAGCAGCAACTGAACATGTTAACATGTGAATTCAATTAATGCTAAGAGGAATTAAAGCACTTTTGAAAGCATACGAGGGTCCAAACCAGTTAAGGTAGATGAGTGATTCCAAAAAGTGTGGGCCGGGGCCCCCTGGTGGGCTTCCAAAGTACTGCAGATGGGCCACAGTAAAAAAAGAAATTCAGTTTGAAATAACTCACAAGCATGTACAGTTATAGATTTATATACATTTATTTATTTATGTAAAAGTAAATTAAAACTGCTAATATCAGGTGTTTGGTTTATGATGTTACTCATTATTCTGACCTAAATTTAATGTTCTTTCATTGAAGTTTGTGTGATATGGCTAGATAACATTAACAACTGATAACCAACAGCCTGTGTTGTTTATGTTTTTGAATAAACTTTTCAGGAAAATACATCACTTTCTTTCTTTTGATTAGAATGAAGATTTAAGATTTGGGTGGGCTGCTGGTATTTATGGTTTTTAAGTGGGCTGCACTAGGTTTAGGTTTGGTTTGCTGCTGGCATCTTGAGATCTTAAGTGATTTGATTATTGGTTGCAACCTGCCCCTTTCTATTGTGTAAAACAAGAATTTTCTGCACTTTCTGACAGTAGTTGACAGAAAATACAGTCCGGTATGTTGCAGAACAATTACATCAAAAACAGAGAACCTCGCTGCTGAGAGACGTTCAATGTTAAAAACTCAGTTGAGTGAGACCGATCATGTTTCAGTCACTGTGGACATTTAGTCAGACCGAAGGATGAGGGGTTTCCTTGGTATCACTGTGCACTGGATACAGAAAGAGACAGAGAGGATGCAGCGGAAATCCAAACTGCTGGCCTTTGACCACTGCAAAGGATTACACACTGGTGAAAGAATCTGTGAGAAATTTGAAGCTATATGTGATGAATACAACATCAAAGATAAACAAGACTAAATTATTAGTGACAATGCTGCCAATATGTGGAGAGCATTCACTGTGTGCTTCCCCACTGAGCAAGCTGAGGAACATGATGATGACGGTGATCATCTTGATGATCCAGAGCTCTGGCACGATTTAACCTTTGGAAGATCAGGAAACAGTAGGTGCTGCTATGGCAAAGACACAGTGCCTGCAGTGTTTTGCACGCACACACTTCAGCTGGTGGTGAGAGATGGTTTGTCAGAGACCAAAGTGGCATCTCCTTCACTTTCAAAGTTATCTAAGCTCAGCTCTCTACTGCACACAAGCACAACATTCAAATATGTTTTTGAAGGTGAACAGAAAGGGATCCCTGCTGCTGTAATCACAAGATGGAATTTAACACTGAGACAAGTAAATGCAGCTCTCCAATGTGAACATCTAAAACTCTGCGCTGTTCTTGAAATGGCTGGGCACAAGGAGTTATTATTCACAACACGAGAGTGGAACCTGTTGAAGGAGATGGTGGACATCTTGAAGCCTTTTGGAGACGCAACAGATTTGACACAAAGTGGGAAACTAGTCACGATCAGTGTTGTTGTTCCATCCGTGCTGTCCCTCAATCACCACCTTGAGAAACTGAAGCCTCAAGTCTGTTTCCTGAGTGGTCTGGTCAGGAGTCTCCAAGCATCTTTGAACAAAAGATTTCTTGGACTCTTTATCAGTGTGCGAATGGCTAGAGCAGAAGATGGGATCACTGCCCCCTTTTCAGATCCAGTGTACCTTAAAGTAGCTGCTTTGGATCCAGCATTTTCTCTGTTGTGGGTGGAACACCATGTGTTGGGCAGTTGTGACATAAAGACAGAGGTGACACAAAAAGCTAAAGGTAAAGATTGAATACAGTGTATATTTTTTTCTGTATTTTTTTGTCTAAAATTGTAAGAAAGGCTCTTTTGCTGTTGTTAATTTGTTTTGCCAGATCTGATTCTGCAAGATGCTGCAGATCCTGCAAAGTCAGAGAAACCTGTGACTCCTGGTGAGGAACATCAAGAGGACTGTGAAGATGGAGGACTCTTTGCTGCTTACTGTAAGAGGCAGAAGAAAGATGTGGGGAAGAGTCCAGCTCTACAGCTAAGTCACTACCTGGATATTGCTGATGGACAGAACGTCCCCTTGTTCTGGGCAATGAACATGCAGACTCTTCCTTCTCTGTTTCATGTGGCCACCAGAGTTTTGGCAGTACCTGCATGTAGTGCTCCTGTGGAGCGAGTTTTCAGCTATGGTGGCATCATTCTATGGCCTCATCGTGCACAAATGACTGACAGACTTTTGGCCAATTTGGTCTTTTGCAAATGCAGTGCAGAATAGTTAACTGAAATAACTTAAAGTGCACATTCTTGTTCATCGTTCATTTACATATATATATTTATATATATATATACATATATAATGTTTTTGTTTTTTTCCTCTGTCACTCACACATGGACACATACAAA
>NC_141354.1:36789330-36924330 GCF_057382095.1 Aulonocara sp. 'chitande type north' Nkhata Bay
CATCGCAAATGACTGGTGATGCTGCAGCCCCAAGTCGAACATCAGACAGAGGTGTTGGAAAACTCCCCCGCCATTTCCCCCATGACGCTTACCGGATGGTGGAGAAGGAACACCCCTAGGGTGTTTCTAGGGGTCTTTGTGGCTACAGAGGAGGCGTGCCGGTGGCTGGGTAAAGAGCGAACCCTCCGCTTGTTGCCGCTGCTCTCAGGGAAGGCCCAAGCTGTTGCTGTGAGCCTTCCCGCCACAGCGATGACAAATGATGTGATGGCTTGGCCTCCCAAAGATCATTGGCACTGCTTCTGGCATGTGGAGAAGCAACTGGCAAAGTGACTTCATGATGCCGCAGTCAGGTGGTTGCAGCCGTGGCTCTTCTGTAACTGGCCGGCGAGCCTCAATATTGTGGTGACATCGGCGCCACCCTTCCCCTGGTATAAGAGAGACATACTGGGTTCTGGTAAGGTACCAAGGGTGTACACGCCAGGTGCTGGTGGACCAAAGCATAGACAACATGTGCTGAGTCATGTCGGGTCCTTTCACAGTCTTAGTCGCGCCAGCTTTCTGGAGGTGTAAGTGTGATAGAAAGCGAAATGGCTGCCATTTAGCCCCAAGCAAGCTGCCTGATTTAAGCATTGTACCAGTCTAAGTTAACAGTTCATCAGTATATTTTAATGAAACTTTTGTAACTTACGGTAGATGTTTTTCTGTGTAAAACAAATGGCAGTGGATAAAGCAGCTACAAAGTTCACCTTTTTCCCCACGTTGGTGCTTGTTAAACAGGGAGACTGAAGGACTCGAGTAAAGGTTTTAATGGTGGTTACATTTCGAAGTGCTGCTGTTTTGGGCGCTAGAAAAATGTTTTCTTTCACTCCACATGAACCTCTTTGCTCTTTGTGTTGTGTGTAGACTGACTCGGGCTCCATGTTAAACTGTGATAACATCATTGTCACTGCGGCTGTTGTGTTATCAGTTTTTTTTGTGTAAACAGGGGCTGCTTGGGCTTAAGGCTGTCATGACTGTTATGCACAGCGTGCTCCTAGAAACATTTCTATTGTAAATATGTTTTAGCCGCAGATGTGGGTGACACGCTTGCATTTACATGTTGACAACTGAGCTCTCCAGTCATGCATTAAATGAAGCATCAACTCCTCCTAAAATCTTTGATAATTATTTTTTCTTTCTCTTTTTTTGAAATAATAAAGGTATTTGAGTAAGTTGATCGTTGCAGCCCTAAAAGTGACTAAGGTTATTTTTCAAAAATCTTATTGTCAAAGAATAACACCAGTTTCATTCTTCTTCATTTTTGTTTTTCTGATTCCAAGTTGAGCTGCAGGGTCCAGCCTCTACACCATTTACTGGTTTCCTATTGGAGGCTAGAGAACTGGGAAGCAAGAGTCCTGTGGGTTCCTTTGCCATACCAGAAGGGGCTGCTCAACTCCTCACCTGCAGCCAGAGAGCTGTGAGTATTCTGGAAGTTAATTTGAGCAGCATGTTTATGTACTGGAACTTAAGTCTGCTATCAGTTTGATGCCAAAGTTTTTGCTGTCATTCTTTTTTTTTTTAATATATTTATTTTTAAGTTTTCAATAACAATGTTCTTATCTGCCAAAAGTGCCATAATTGGCACCCCATTTATAACCGTCCCTTCAACATCTTTCCAGCCTGAGGAATAGGTTGGTGAACATAAACATATCAGGGGTCTTAATTGGGCTGCATAATAATAGTCACAAAGGCATTGTAAACTGATGCCCCATTTTTCTTCCAATAGTTGCATTGTTTTATATTTAATTCTTGCTCTTTTATTTTGCCAGATATACTTGGCCAATATTCTGTCATACCTCAAAATGTTTCTGTGGTATCCAAATCGGTAAGCTTTGAAATAGATACAGTAAGCGAGGGAGGACATTCATCCTAATTGATTCCACCCGAGACTGCAGCGTCAAGAAGGGAACAGTTTTCCATCTTTGCAAGTCTTTCTTAATCATTGAGAGCAAAGGGTCATAATTGGCTTCAAACAGTTTAGTTGGATCTTCAGTCAGCACAACCCCCAAATATTTGATGTGGTCTGAGTCCCAGTTCCATTTACCGTTATGCGTTTTTAATTTTAGTTGTTGGATGGTAGTTAAGCTTTAATACTTGAGTTTTATTAATGTTAATTTTATATCCTGAAAGAAAACCATAGTCGTCTAACAATCTCATCACATTTGAAAGTGATTCAGTTGGATTAGTCAAGAAAATCAATATATCATCAGCAAATAGGGCAACCCATGGGGGACCCCTGTTATTTCTACGCTTTGTCTTATATATTGACAAATAGAGAAAACAGAAGTGCGGAAGCTCCACATCCTCGATGGGTTCCTCTTTCTAGACTGTTCTAGACTGTTCTTTCTGCCTGTTGTTTTCTTAACCTTATGACAGAAGTTTTAATGCTTTTCCTCCTGTATCATAGTACCGTTGTTTTGTAAGCAGAAGGTTCTTTTGAACCTCTTCTATATTTATCGCATCTGTCTCCCTCCGTACTTCCTTTATTTTTGTCCTGACTGAGTTACATAGTGAAACTGAGTGTTCTTTCACTAGTTTTATAAATGTACTTTCTAGCTCTTGTAGTTTTTGCTTTCTGCACTTCTTTAGCACAGAGGAGATGGCTATGATCTTACCACGAACTACTGCTTTTAAAGCGGATGATCTGATATCTTCGTGTTGGTGTTGTTCCCACATCATCATAATAAATGTTGTTCAAGGTTCAACATTGCAAGTGATCGATCACCTTGTTGTGACGTAATACTTTTGCAAGCCAAGTGAGTCATTCATTTATGAAATTCCAATGTTGCAAGGACAATATGTATAATACTTACCGTTTATTAAAGAACAGTATCCTGAAATGCAAAGAATTCAGAATTTTGCTGGATCGGCAGACAGAGGCGGTTTCTCGCAAGTTAAGTACTTTTTTTTTTTTACGGCGTTTTTTTCCAAAGTTGCAAAAGTATGGCGTCACAACAATGTGATTGGTCATGATGATGTGGGAACAACACCAACACAAAGATATCAGATCATGCTTTTAAAGCATCCCATAGTGTTACTTTTGAAACCTCACCATTATCATTATATTCTAAATAAGATTGAATTTCTAATTTCAAAATGTCTTTAACTTCAGTTGTATTCAGAATGTTTGTATTTATCCTCCAGATGGTAGATTTTGTTTCATTGTTTATATTAAGTGTCAAATACACAGGCTCATGAGCTGAAATGGTACAGGTATCGATGACACATTAAAAAAATAATCTGTACCTGTTGCTTTTAAACATCAGGAAAAAATCAATTCGGGAGTAAACATTGTGTGCTGAGGAATAGTGGGTATAATCCCGTACAGTAAGGTTATGTTCCCTGCACATATCTCCGTTTCAAATCTCCATATTTTGTTTCCTTCTTCTGTCTTTGTTTCTGTCTTCATTTATTTTTTTGTGCTATTTGTATTTATATGTTCTATTTCTATTGTATATATTAGTCGGCATCTATGGGTGGACAACAAAAAAAGAATTTCATTGCACGGAGAAATGCCTTTTCTTGTGTGACACATGACAATAACATCTTGAATCTCCATATATCCACTATTCCAAGCTCTTTCATGTAATTCTTAACCTTTTTACTAATGCTTTTAGTATTTGTCCTCCCATTAGAACTATCCATTTTAGGATCCAGTCTTATGTTAAAATCACCCCCACATATTGGGCTTTGGGTTGTGAATAGCTCAAGTATCTGTTAGTAAAATCCCCAGTTGCTACCTGGAGGCATATAAACATTTAGCAGACTAACTAAGACTCCATCTATTTTACCCTTAACCATACTGTATCTTCCCTCCTTATCTTTGTGGTCGGAAATGAAATCAAAATTAACTTTATTGGAAAGCAAAATTGCTACCCCTCTACGCGAGGAAAAATATACCTTGGAGTGTCCCATTCTGTTTAATTTTGTATGTTCACTATCAGTGAGATGAGATTCCTGTATATATGCTATCTGAACCTTAGTCTTTGTCAATTGCAATAGCATGTTTGCTGTTTTAATTGGATTAATTATGCCATTTATATTCAAAGAGACAAAAATTATAGGCCTACTAGACATCTGACTGTATTACAACCACAAAATCTCTGGTACTCTGCTGCTCTGAGCAGAAAAGGGAAATGTATAACAACATACAACAAAACACCTAACAAATGTGGCTGAGTATAGAAAATGTGCAGCATTGTGCAGGAGAGAACATATGACTTACGTGTCCTATATACAGTGTCATTAGTTTTTGTGACAAGTTAATTAAAACTATGCAGCAAGGTATATTGTGTTTGGCATGTCACTTGCACTCTCTCTCCCTTTATGCAAATGTGTGTCCAGAACTCGGCTGTGTCCCACACATCAGGCTTTAATAGCAGCTACGTTCAGGTGACATGGAGATCAGAACCATCAAGAGACATCAAAGCTGTTCATTTCTGGTAAATGGTCTATTAATTACATTTTATTTACCAAATCATAACAACAGTTGCCTCAGGTGCTTTATATTGTAAGGTAAAGACCCTACAATCATACAGAGAAAACCCCAACAATCATCACTACTATTAGCAAGATCTTTGGCAACAGTGGAAAGGAAAAACTCCATTTTAACAAGAATAATTTCATTGTCTGCCTTGCTCAAATTAGCAAAGCACTTTCATAAAGCTCAGGTGTTTATACCCCAGTTCACACTGGTTTTGGTGTCGCTGCAGTGCATCCTTTGTGCAGAATTCTACAACATTTTGGATCAATGTGACGAGCCCTGTCCTGACCTTCACTAACGGCAGAGCTGCTAGATCTGCAGGTGCCCTCACTACATCCACTGACAATGGCAGTTTACAACCTGGATCACTTGTTGTAAGTAACAATGTCTGTTTTGAACATAGTTTGGTTGGCAGTTTCATCCTACAAATGGACTGATTTATTATCTGTTGGCTTAGAGGCTGATGGAAGTCTACCATCTTCTGTATTCTGCAACTCCTCTGGGACTGAGCAGCTCAGAAAATAGAGCAGGTTGTCTGCTTAGGTTTTGGTGGTTCACTCACCAGTTTCTCGAGTCTGTACGTCACAGTGCATGTGTGTGAATGGTTATAAGGACCAGTTTATTTACTACAGTGGTCTCAAACTTAAATGAGCTGTGGGCCACTGCTGACACTGTCATCTCATGTGAGGGCCAATTTAGTGTTCAAGTAGCACAAAAACAAACAAGAAAATGCCCACAAATATTTCCGAAAATGTAGCATTTTGTTTTTAAAATTTCCAATATTGTATAACAAGACAAAACTGCAAATGTGAATGCATTTTTTTCTCACTTTTACCAAACTGAAGCCTTTCATTGAACTACCAAATAAACAAATTGGTACTCTCTTTCTGGCCACACGCCAGATTTGGTGCCGTATAAATAAAAAAATAAGATTACACAGTATATTCAAAATGATGATGCCAAAGTTTTCTCTTCCTGTGTGTGCAGAAATCAGCTGGACCCATCTCTAGTGCTGACTGTGGGGTCACCAAGGTGTGCTTCAGTCAGCCTTCAAACTGTGACCCAGCAGTCAGTGCTAGCTGTTATTTCATGTCAGCCAAGATGTTAGCCGGTGGTGAAGCTGTCCACTTTGAGATGACTGGTCCTTATGAAGGATATATTGCTTTTGGATTCTCTGATGATCAAAGAATGGTAATGTAAAGACAAAATTATCAGTCCCTTGAAATTAAAGTTAGGTTTTTGTTTATTTGTTTGTTTTTTAAGCAATAACAGCAATAAGCCTCTTGGTGTATTTGTATTTAAGAGCACCTGTTGGTGAAAAGCTGCTGTATCACAGTCATTGTTCACTTACCTCCAATTTGCATATTTCCTATAGGACTAATAAAATATTCTGATGATTCCCACCAATTTTGTGAGCAACGCTAAATCATTCACAACTTGTAAAACAGGCTAATTCATTCCAAATTTGTCTTTCCCCAGGGAAATGATGACATTTACGTTTGTGTTATGAAAAGCAATGGACAAGTTGAGGTGGAACATATGTATTCAACAGGACGATCAAAGCCACAAGTTCTTCCTCTGGTACTACATTTTTTGTGATAGCAGCGATTTATACAAGGCTAGAATGTTTCCATTCAGTTCTGTGGAAAAAGTGAACTGCATGTGTATTTTTTGTGAATTCCATCTTACTCCATAAATTACATCTGAGATTTATGTGTGTTTGTTTCCAACAGGGGAATGTTTATAATATAACAACGTCATTGCAGAACAGTGTCATCAGTTGTGTCTTTACTACCACAAACACAATTTCTATTGAGGGGACTTCTGGTTTCAACCAGTCCTACTACCTCTTGTTTTCCTATGGACCCAGCAACAATGGTAACATAATTTGATGTGTCAGATGGTTTGTTACACCAAACAAGTCAGTCTTTTAAACTGTTTGGAAAGGTCTCTTTCAAATGATACTTTGCAGGTGATCTAATAAGCACGTGTTTTTTATTGTTTACAATTGTACTCCAGTAAATACTTTTACTTGGAACGGTTATGCAGGGCCTTTGACTGTGGTTCCTTTTCCAATAATGTAAAAAGTGTCAAATGAGTTCACTTTTAATACCTCTGTCTCTACCAGTTTATGAAAATGAAACTTGTTTCATAGGCATGCAAAGCTTAGTCTTTTTCCTTAAAAGGAATCCTAACCCAGCTTGTATCTAAATAGTAGATTACAAACTTGCACCTACTCATGCATTAGCTATTAGCTGAATGTATTATATGCACATAAAGCTGATGCCTTTTGGCCATATTCACTCTCACCTTTTTTTTTTTTTTTTTCATTATTCCAACCAATGGGTTTTTTTTTTCTAGGCATGTTACACTTTTTCTTTTTCACATCAAGTTCAATGTCAGACTATTTCCTTTTATGTATTATTCACTCATGAATCCCACTTTCAATTTATGCCACCACAAGAGAGAGATTGGTTGTGGTATGTGGAAACGTATTCATAGCTTATTCTGTGAAATTTAAATGTTGGTATGGTTAAATGTTATCCTGTGTGACACTCACACATGCATACACATATACAAGTGTCTGTAAACTTTGATATATCTTTCCTACAGGATCAATAAGAATCCATATGGGTACCTTCACCAGCAATAAAAGGATCAATATTAATAATCCCCTTGTTGTTGGCAAAGATGATGTTCCTGATATCATCAAAGCTCATGGTAAGACCTTGCACAAAGTGATACGTGTAAAATAAAAATGTTTTTTAGTCCAAAATAATCTCAGCAAAGTCCTTTGTCATTTTTTGCTAAGCTGTTCACAGCTAAATGATTTGAAAGTCCTTGGAAGATAAATGCTACCAGGAACGTCATTTCATTTGTACTTTTAGCACGATTAAAGTGTTTAATCTATAATACTGAGTAGACTTGCAGTCCTTTAAATTGAACTGCACATGTTTCACAGACACAAGTTACACAAACAAGGAACCAAAACAGTGGATGAGGTTGGACACATTAGATGGGTGGTCTCTTAACAATAACTGTCCTTTTTCATGAGACAAGGATATGCAAAACAATAATTTATAACAATCTTCAGATGTTTGAAAACTAATAGAATTTTGAAGATGTGAAAAACATTTCTGTGCCGCTTTTCTGCTAATGGTATACCTGTAATTATGGCAATGGACTCAGTTTCTTGGCCCAAGGTTGCTGTTTGGCTGCTCACTGTCTATATTACCTTTGCTCTGTTGACTCATTAGTTTAAATCCAGAATTTGACGACTACTGTCAAATGTTTCTGCTCTAAATTTTTAGTCAGTTGACAGACCACATGTTTACTCCAGGGGAAGAAATTCATCTTAACTCCTAAAACAAAGAGAAGTGGAGAGAATTTCAATATTTAACTGTGTTTCAGGATCACTCATGCTGATTGCCTGGATGACCACAGGATCACTCGGCATGATGGTTGCCCGATATCTAAAAAAAATGGCCAAGGGAAAAAAAATGTGCGACAAAGATCTCTGGTTTATGGTGAGACATCATAGACAAAACCATGTATTATCTTTTCAATGTGGAACCAAAGTTTTTGTAAACTAAACTAGGCTTGAAAATAACTTAAACTTGGTGTGTTTCCAGAATAAATTTCATGACTAAAAATATTAACTTCATAAGTAATTTCAGATATCCAATCCAAGATATAATAGACTTGTAAGACAGCTTGGTCCAAGCCTAATGTTATCTGGACAAATGTATTGGTTTAGCTGCCACAGTATCATGCTGTATTCTTTGTGTTCCTCCAGGTCCATGTTGGAGCAATGTGTCTGACGGTAGCAGCCACAATCATTGCTTTCATCCTTGTGTTCGTTCATTCTCAGGACTGGTCTGGGGTTAGTACACTGACTCTGCTAGATTCTAAGAATCTTAGTTAAGTTATGGTTTTGTACTATTCATTACAGCGACAATCAAATGATAAAACCGTGTTTCTCTGTAATAATATTTATTTTCTTATTTATTCCAACTAAATTTTATGTGTTGTTCACACAGAATTGGGGGTAATTGTTGAATACAAATTGTTGATTATATGAATGCAAATACCCTCCAAATTATGTTGCAACATTTAGATTTCATTTAATCCCAGTTTTTAAACCCTATATTTAAGTACAAATGTATTTATATAGCACTTTTCAAGATCATTTCTGCAAAGTGCTTCACAATCAAAATAGTTAAGTTAAAAAGAACTCCAAACGTTCCTCATTGAAGATTTAGTTGATATTGCGTGGACATCAAGAGTTTTAATTACATTAGGCACAAACAAGGACTTTGTTTTCTGTTTGAAGAAAATGATCAGCCATTCATTTTTTTAAATAGTCCAAACACATATGCAAGACCTGTTGCTTAGAAAGTGCAAAGAGTGTGTTTATACACCACTTTGCATTTAATCCTTAGTTACTCTCTGGCTCTCGTCCATAACATTTTGCCTGTCGTGTCTCCCCATCACCTCCAACCAGTTGCAGCAGATGGCTGCATCACCTGAGCCTGGTTCTGCTGGAGGTTTCTAACAGAAAAGAAGGGAATATTTCCTTCCCACTATCACCAAAAGCTTGCTTCCACCAGTTGTAGTAGTGATGCAGAAACATTATGCCTTTTGACAACCAATCCACATATGAACAGGTTCAAGAAATAATTTGAGGGATAAATGGAATCTGTGGGCTGCATCCAGTTAGTTTCACTTTAGTTTTTTATAAAACAGTCATCTCATGGTGCTTTACATTAGAAGGATGAGCCAAGGGAGTTTAATATAATTCAACTTAATATGAATGCGATAACCATACCAACCAGGTATGGACCCCTCCAACCCTTGGCTTTGGTGTGCAGAAACAACTCCCGTGTAACAGTAGGACCCTCTGGCAAAACCAGACTGAAGGAGGACGATCATCTCCAGCTTTTGGTTGTGATGTGATTGTAGAAGAGAATAGCGACACCATGTAAAACCTAAAGGACAAAATGCAAACTATGGAGATGACAAAAAGTTGGTGCATATTTATAAGCCAATATTGCAAGTCATTAAGACAAAAGGCAAGTGGAGCAGAAGTGCCCCTCATGGGAGGTACATCTAGAAATGATTAAGTTCTCATGGTACTCTCAAAGGTACTTTTCACTCTGGGGTTATTTGTGGAGGCTTTACCTTCACTTGGGTAGTAGAGCAAGTCATCTATCAAACAGAAGGTCCATAGATCAATCCTCAGCTCCTCCAGTCTGCAAGTTGCATCCACAGGCAAGATTAATATACCCCTTCAAAGTGTTTTTTTTTTCTTTTCTCTTGATATTCATTAAGCACTCTTTAGTTGTGTGTTTCAGCTCTCAGACTGATATTTATGCCCCATGATTAGCACTGTTAATGTGTTTGGTATCCAGGGAGCACATCCAGTGTTGGGGTGCCTGGTTATGATCCTCTCACTCATCCAGCCTATCGGGGCCTTGCTGCGCTGCGGACCACAACATCACCTGTATGTATCCATCTGTGTGTGTTTAATTAATATACTATATCATGCCTATACACATTTAAGAATACTCTGTTCAAATATTATTTAAAAAAAAATTAAAAATGGCCTCACTTTTTTTTTCTCTACAATTATTTAACAAATTTTGAAAACACGATAAACCAAAGGAATGGGGCAGTACATGCTTAATGACTAAATGCACTGCTCACTCGGCAAAGTGAGGTTATAAAGTTATTTGATAACCCTAAGAGTTGTATTCATACTTCAGCCATAAAAGTTTTTAAAATTTCAAACTTTTGCAAAGTGTAGCCTGCATGTGCTTTATCAGAGCACACTTTCACACTGAAACACCAAGTAGGAAACTAATTTGCACATGACTCGTGAAAGTTATTCCTTCCTCTTAGTAATAATGGTGCTTTTAATAAATATAGCCTGGTTGTAGCTTTGGAGGCCAGACTCAGTAAATGAAATATTTTTTAAGTGAAATATAGATTTAGTAAAATTGTATGTTCAGTAATGATACTTGTTTTCATAAATTGGATGCAGGAGAAATCTTAGACAAGAACTTCAGAAGCTGATGATTTTATAGTTCTTCTCTTTTCTTTGATAGGAGGTATCTGTTCAACTGGACACATTTTTTAAATGCGGTGGTAATAAAATCTATAGCTGGTAAGCTTGTGTTTTACTTCATTCTACCATCTTGCATATATGAATAGAATAGAATAGAATTCAACTTTATTGTCATTGCACATGCACAGGTACAGGGCAACGAAATGCAGTTTGCATCCATCCAGAAGTGCTTAGTGATATAGATATATTACAATATATATTAGCAATAATATAGATATGTAAGTATATTACAGAAATGGGTCTATTATGTTATAATGTACACGGTATGAAGTATGTTGTGAATATTCTATAACTACAAGTATGTACAGGCTGTAGTGAGTACAAGCTATGTACAGGATATGCTAACATTTTCAATAGCAGACACACTGTCACCCATGCTGCTCGTCTTAAAATGCCTGCTTCTTTGTGTCACACAGTGGCAGCCATATTTACAGGCCTGGACAGGATTGACAGTGATGATGGGTGGCTATTGAAAGTGATGGGTGGCTTCTTTGCCTGGGAAGTTCTCTTCATCATCATTTTGGAGGTCCATGATTGGGTAGTTAAACACAGAGGTAAGCCTTTTTTTTTGCATTTCAGTGATGAAGGAAAAAATCATCACTACCCATATACACTTTAATGACAAAAACCAATCTAGACCCAACAGTCCATTTGCACGGTGAAGAGCCACCTGATCAGTTCAGCAGCATTTAGCTGACTGAGCGAAGAGTATAACCCCTGTACACCTCAGAATGTGGTTGGATGGGTAAAATAAACAGCACTGTATCACAAGATTTTCTGTGTATAACACAGCAGCATCAAATATTGGTATTTATGAATTGATGAGTGAAAACGCGTAAGAATGTCTCAATGGTAGTCTGCTGGAACAAAAGCTGTTACACTTTAACTGTGCTGAAGTACAGCGACAAAGGAATCTTTATCTTTCGATTTATTAAATGCATGAAAATACTCTGGGAATACTATACACGAAGGCTCAGCTCATGCACCACCAACCTAATGTTATCAGAGAGAACTTGCATTGAATTGTCTCAACTGAGACTATCCAATTTTGGACACGTGTAGTTTGACAATGCTGTGGCTCAATGTGTGGCTCAGTCACACAAATTATTAAAAAAAAATATGATCACAACCTCTTTGTGTCTACAAAAACTGGTTAATGTTTGGTGATTTTTAAAAAATGTTTTACCCCCCCGTGCCGCACACACTTTCCATGACCAATGGCAACTTGACATGCTAAATGTTTACATAGAGCTTCCAGCACATTGTTATCGTTCTGAAAGTTGTTGTTTTTTTGTTTTTTTTCAATCACCACAACTACTCAACTCGACTCAATTTTATTTAAATTGATTTCAAATTGTTCTTCTTCTGTTAAAGCTTAAAACTAATATCATAACTCAACCTGTATAAATAAAATGATTAAAAACATAGCTGACTGCTTTAGTTCACTTCAGTTAATGTGCCCTGCAATATTTCACTGTTCTTTGCTCTGGGTTTCAGATGATACTGCTGATCAAATGGAATCAGCATTGGTAAGCTGAAAGAAATATAAAAGCAAGCAATCACTGATTGCCACAAGATGGAGTATTTCTAATATAATTTTACTTTTTTTGTCAGGTCAAAGGTGACAGTTGCCTGATCGCTGTGTACCTTCTGGGAAACCTTTGCTTTTTGGTGGCACTTCTGGTTGGAATTGGAGAAAAATGAGCAGCAGCAGAATCTTCCAGAGTGTTTCCCTGTAGTTTTGTTGAATTTTATCATCAATTTTAACATACTTGATGAGAGACTGCACTGGAAATTCAGACCCACTGATCCATCAGTTGGCGAATCCTGGAAAGTTTCTCAGTAATGTCTTTAAAAAATATTACTTATGTTTTTTTTCTCTTTTGCTTTTAGTTGATAATTAAGGTGTACTTTCAATCAGCATTCAATTTCACTGGGCCAAGCATTACTGTCGTGTGTGTGTGTGTGTGTGTGTGTGTGTGTGTGTGTGTGTGTGTGTGTGTGTGTGTGTGTGTGTGTGTGTGTGTGTGTGTGTGTGTGTGTGTGTATAATATGTCTCACAGTTGCAAAGAAAGAAGTAGTTTCAGTCGCCTTTAGCCTCCACTCTGGCTGCCAGGTAAACCAGTTTCATTTTACAAGCTGGTTACATTTTTTAAGCCAAACAGCAATTTTGTATTAAAAAGTACTTTTAACAATTTTTCCTTTTACATTTTTAAATCAGGTCAACTCGACCCACATCATAATGGGAGGGTTAAAGCCCTTTTCACACATTAACATCTGTTAATATGACAGCATCTATGTATGAATCTGCACCTTTGTCACTTTCATTTGAAAAAAAAAAACTGTCATTGATTCAGCTCCTGAGCTTCCCATTTAATGTACATTTTTTCATATATTTCTAATAATCTTGCTGTCAATAACAACTGACAATAAGACAACAAATTTTTAACTTCATTAAATTGAAAATTATGTATGTCAGTGTAGTAGTGTTAAATGCTTACCAGGTTCAGATGCAAATGAAGAAACTCCACTCAGGCAAGTCTGCTGGACCAGATGGAGTGAGTCCCCTCAAGGCCTGTGCCCCCCAGCTTTGTGGAGTCTTCCATAAACTGTTCATGCTGAGTCTGAAGAGGGTCCCAGTGCTGTGGAAGACATCAAGCCTCGTCCCTGTACCAAAGACGCCACGTCCCAGTGGCCCCCAGGATTACAGGCCTGTGACACTGACCTCCCACATCATGAAGACCCTGGAAAGGCTCATCCTGGACCAGATCTCACCCATTGTCAGACCACATCAGGATCCCATTCAATTTGCTTACCAGCCCCGTCTCACAGGACGCCATCATCTATCTGCTCAATCGTGTCTACATCCACCCGGACCAGCCGGCGAGCACTGTGAGGTTCATGTTTTTTTTACTTTTCCAGTGCTTGGTGATAAGCTAACAGCGATGCAGGGGGATGCTTCTCTAGTGTCCTGGATTGTTGATTACCTGACAGGAAGACCACAATATGTGCGTCTTCCACATTGTGTGTCTGACAAGGTAATCAGCAACACAGGAGCACCATAAGGGACCATCCTCTCCCCCTTCCTCTTCACCCTCTACACCACAGACTTCAGCTGCTGCACAGAGACCTGCATCTTCAGAAGTTTTGATGTAAATTTGTAAGTTTTGATGTAAGTAAATTTGCGGTCAATTTAGACTCAATTCAAAATCTCCTACTTGGGACGAACACTAAATGTAAATAGCTGACTTTCTAAATAAACCTATCCATCTTTGCAAGGTCAATTTTTGCTTTCACTAAATTCCAAATGTTTAGCCATAATTAGCTTAGCTGTCCTACTCTTGTTACTGCTCTTTCCTACTGCTGTTACAATCAAATGAACATCTCTGCAAAGATAAATTAGCTGAGACCTTAGGTTGATGGTAGTTACTAGCAAACACAGAAACTTACATACACTATATAGTACAGTTCTATGATACATCACCAAATAGAACAATTTGTGGCAATGCAGACAAGCAGAGAAACAGTTTAATTAGTTGAATTTGTTCACTTGATCGGAGGTGTGTTTCCTGCAGATATACAACATCGGATCTCAATGATTTTAAATGAGTAAAAGCCCTTGTGCGTTTAACCGGATTATTTATACCTTTAACATTCCAGCTTATAAAACGAAGAGCAGATGACTTTGCGAGCTTGCCATTCAGGTACCAAAATGCAGGTGCAGAAAAAATATGTCCCAACCTCTGGAATAATAAATCTTTCGTGCTTGAATCGATACGGTCCAATATCCTCTTTTCAGAGCTAGCAATAGCTCTCATAATCTCACTCATGTCATGGGGTGGTGCCTCCGGTCTGTCCTCAGCATGGTCCTGTCAGGATCTGACGGCGCCCTGACCGGTCGACCTGCCAGTGTGTGTGTGTGTGTGTGTGTGTGTGTGTGTGTGTGTGTGTGTGTTCACCCAGGGATTGACGGAGGATTTACGGACACTAAGGAAGCACTTGGAGGAGAGACGGGCACTCACTACTAGGGCTGGGTATCGTCACTGATTTCTAGAATCGATTCAATTCCGATTCACAAGGTCCCGAATCGATTCGATCCACGATTCGATTTAATTCGATTCGATTCGATTTAAATCTGGGAAATTTTGACAGTCGGAAATATTATAATTCAGATCAGTACATTTACATATTTTTGTATCAATAAAAAGGAAGCTGACACACGCAAGACTTTATCAAAGGTGTAAGCATCACAGCAGATGCCTTTGTGTCAAAGTAGCTGAAGATAAAACACAGAAAAACATGAAGGTGGTTTTCCTGGCCTGGGATTTTATAAAAATATTCTGCAGTACATCAAAAACGAAAGAAAACCATTAATCAACATATGAACATTACCTCTGAAGTTACAGAGGTTTTATTAGAGACACGGTTAAGCGTTTTGCATTTTGAATAATTTTAAAAAGTTTAAATTTGTTCAGTATTGAACAGCAGAAATGAGGTTTTCTTTTCGGAAGAATGTAAAAGGGAAAAAAACAGCGGCCGACAGCGCTGTAAACAACGGTAGACTTGTGCATAACAAGCAAGCGAATAATGAAGAAAGGGAAACTGTTCTTGAAGTACACAGAGAGAGAGAGAGAGGGCGAGAGAGAGACAGAGAGAGAGAGAGACAGAGAGAGAGAGAGGGCGAGAGAGAGACAGAGAGAGAGAGAGACAGAGAGAGAGAGAGGGCGAGAGAGAGACAGAGAGAGAGAGAGACAGAGAGAGAGAGCTGTGCATCGCGGTGGAAGCAAAACAGTAAAAGTCAGAGTGAATTCATGATGATGTTTATGTGAATCTTCTTTTGCTGCTGGTTCGGTCAATATTGTTTGGAAAGAGATCAAACTAACAGCTTTAGAATCAGCGCATAAAGGGCGTGAACACAAAGCGCGGACCCGCCGACAGATCAGAATCAGTGAGCTGTCGGCTTTCAGCCCCGACCGTGTCCGTGCCGTCGGGTGAGAAAGGCGACATCTAAATGATTCTGATCCGCGGGTCGTGCTGTGTGTTTAAGTCTTTGTGCAGAATCCGTGTTCCTGCTCTCATTTACTGTCTTAGCTGTTTGGTGGTTCTTGAAATTTTGTGAGATGTCACCAGAGATTCTGGCATTTCGGGCAAAATAAATTTATATTAAAAAAATCGATTCAGGATTTTAATTAATCGATTTTACGTTATCCAAGCCATAATCGATCTTAATCAATGAATCGATTATAAAAACCCACCCCTACTCACTACCACGCACGGGCTTACACGGAAGGAGGGACGCACTATCACCATTGTTGCACATTTGAGCTGTTGTCACATTGCTGCACTGTAAATAAATGCACTGTCATTATTTCTGAGCTCCGCGCCTGAGTCCACTCTTTAACAACCGTGACAGGTCCGAGGCTTTTGCGGCCTGCTCTTTCCCCGATCTAGTTTTGCTCATATTTCGTACACCGTAGCCTTGAAGATGTAAAAAGTGCCTCAGAGCAGCACACGGGCGTGTTATCGTACTGTTGTTAAAAGTTCGTTAGTTTTGGAGCAATGGAATTATGAAACAAGTTAGTCCATTGAGGAGCCCTGTACAACACGTCTTCACATGGCTACCAGACACGCCCCCCGTCATTTTGTTATTATTCAATTCAGAACTGCCCAGACCAGACACAGTGACGTTTCACCAGAATCCCTTTGATCTCTGGTCTTCTTTATGACATCAGCACACGAAAACCTATAAATAGGGGAGAGGTTCTCACTCTTGGCAGTCTTTCAAAGAGAGTGGAAGAATTCACTAGGCAGGAAAACACTTAAACTACTGGAAACTTGCGTTTCTGACACAGTCGACGGTATTTTTAAAAAATCTTTTAGTTGGTACAGAGATTTAGCATCAACTTCAATTTGAAATATGAGTCTGTCAAATCCTGTTGTATGCAACATGAGAGCCGAGAACGAAAAACTTAAACAGCAAATCAAAGAGCTGAAAAATGAGAATAAAACTCTCAAACAACAAAACTCTACCATACGTGACCTTAAAGTCGAGAACGCCGACCTTAAGGAGCAAAAAAGAGAGCTCATAAATGAGAACAAGATTCTCCAAAAAAACATTGAAGTTCTCTTCAAACGAAGTGGGTTCTCTAAAAACAAGAGGAAAAGAGACCTGCAACTAGAGAATGAAACAATTCACTTCAAAATTCAAGAGCTGGAATATTGGAACCAAATTCTAAAGGATTTAAACAGCTCCAAAACCAAAGAGATCCAGCAACAGAAAGAGGTGATGCAGGAAATGGAAGCAGAAATCAGAGAGTTGCAAAGCAGCAAGACAGGCTTGGTTATAAAAGTGGGAGACATGGAAAAGGACAACCAGTCTTTAAGAGAGGAAAATGATGTGACGGTAAAACGCATGTGTGAGCTGAAAAGGGACTTTGAAAAGGAAAAAGTTGACATGCAACAGGAAATACAGGCTGTTAAAACTGAGCTCCATCAGGCAAACACAGCCTTTAAAGAGTTACAAGAGAGTGAAGAAAGAAAAAGGATCATGAATGAGGAAAACAAAACAACGGACAGTGAACAGCTCAGACAGACCCTGGAACGCCAATGCTTTGCACATGAAATTGACATATTGAGGCGGCATAACGAACTTCTTGAACAGGACCTCCAGGAGCTTTCCAAAAGGAGTGGTGATTCTCAAAAAGAACTGAAACCACACGATGAGGGTGTGAAAGGAGAATCACGGATCTCCAAAGCCACTGAGAAAGACTCCGAACATGATTTTGAAGTGACCAACAGAGAAAAGGAGTTGTTGTGCCATGAATTTGAGGAAATGAAAAGAGAGCTTGAAGAGGTCAAGAAAAATCAGTATGATTTACAGGAAGCCTTGAAAACAGAAGACATGGCGTTGCAAACCCAAGCTCAGACTCCCAAAGTTTCACAGGAAGAACATAACGATCTGATAAACAACTACGATGTCCAAGTTGACATACTCAAACAACAAAATAAGGCCTTAGAAAATAAGGTTAGTGACCTTACCAAAAAGATGTGGAATGGACGGGAAGCGATGAGACAAATGGAAAAGAACTTTCAAGAACAAAGGAAGCTACTCGAAAATCTCCGAGGAGAATTCGAGGAAATTTAGCACAACTACGACTTTGGCCCTCCCTATTAAAGCTGGTTAACGCAGGTTCAATAGGGCTATAACTTAGACAATGGAAGTTCATTTGATTTAATTGGCCCAAAATGAGTGACTGCACCCAGACACTCAGTAGCAAAAAAATTACAGAGATTCAAGAGAGAAAACTGTTTCTGCATAGACTCCTATAGTACTGCAAGTCGTGTCATCGCTTGGTGTCCTGCATAGAGTGCAGGTTTAAGGTATCTACGTATCTTTCAGAATTAGAAGCTATGCTGCGTCAGGGGTTATAACAGCTGTGCCCCCCCCCCAACCGGTCGAGGCAGATGGCCGCCCCTCACTGAGCCTGGTTCTGCCGAAAGTTTCTTCCTGTTAAAAGGGAGTTTTTCTTTCCCACCGTCACCAAGTCTAAGGAGCTTGGAGAAAAGCGCCTGGACTTCTTTAACTTAAAGAAGTCCAGGCGCTTTTCTTTCCAAGCTCCTTAGACTACTATGGCCTTGATGACTGATAACCTTCACAGACACTGTCATCAAGGGTTTGCTCACAGGGGATCATCTGATTGTTGGGGGGTTTTCTCTCTTATATTGTATGGTCTTTACCTTACAATATAAACAGCCGAGAAGCGGCTATTTTTGCGATCCGGTGCTTTAGAAATACATCTTAGCTGAACTGAACTCCATAACATCTGGACCGAAATGCCTACACACAACGGTAGGCATTTCAATCAAGAGCTCTGTCCAAAACGTTCAATGACAAGCATCAGCACCAGGATTGTTTTTTAGCTCACCAACAGTTCATGTTCCCTACCCATTTTTTATTGTAACTGCAACTTTGTAAGACTGGGTTGGGAGATGTTCTTGTGGTGAGCTTTTATTTACATAATTGGTTTCTTTAATAGTGAAATAAAATAAATTTGTATAACTGGAAACAGCGTTCTCCTGTGTGATTATCACATTGTATTCTTTAAACCATATAACAGAATATATAATATATATAATTTACTCATAGTAATATTAATATCTAATGTGATTGAGTTTCCTTATCTCTACTTATGTGCTGATGTGTTCACTGAGGCCATTGTATGGTCCATTTTGGCTGCATTTCCATGTTTTAAACATGAAATTTGCTTATTTAAAGGGTGTCTCATGTATCTCTTATGCAGAAATATGTGTTGCCTAGCTGGACAAATGTAGCACAGGTCTACTATTATTGGTCACGTGTGTTTTCCCCCCCAGCCATCATGTTCTGTTTGTGCTTAGTTATGTCCATGTCTTATCTCCTGTCCCCTTTTCCCTCTGTATGTATTCACAGTGTACGTGTTCCTCGTCGGTTCGTCATGCTAAGTCTGCGTGTCTTATTCCGTCATGTGTCATGTATCACTCCAAATCTCACTGACTTTAACTAATAATAACTGTTTGCTGAGTGTTATGTCTAAAAGGTATTGCACAATCGCCTCTAGTAGAGGATCAGGTTTGTTTTCCACTGATAATGGATTTTAACATGACTGACCAATGATTGTGGAGCACGTCAATGTAGGATCTTATAAATACAACGAGCAAACTTAAATGTTTTAAAATGTTCAAAAAATTAATGTATTATATTTCTGAAGTATGACGGAAGGAAAAAGTTAAATTTTTTTCATATTTAAAAAAAAAATCCATGGGTTTAATGGGTCCATCATCACTATATTGAGGGCCTTGTATAATAGCCCAACTGCAAAAGTAAAGATTAACGGTGAACTTTCAGATGCTTTCAAGCTTGAAAGGTCCACAAGACAAGGATGCCCACTGAGTCCACTCTTATTTGCTATTTTTATAGAGCCATTGGCTGAAAGGATTAGGCAGAATGGTAACATAAAAGGGATTAATATCACTGGAAGTGAGCAGAAATTGGCCTTGTTTTTGAAGAGTAATACCAGCCGGCAGGTGTGGCAAGGCATCCAGCACCTAACCAACTATAAGATCAATCTCGGAGCTGCGGACGGTGACCTGGAGCTGGCAGAGGAGCTGAATATCTTCTTTGCCCGCTTTGAGACCAGGGTACCGGAGGTATTGGAGCCACAGCAGCAACACGCCACCCATAGCAGCACCACCCTCACCCTGGAAGAGCACGAGGTGAGGCGCATGCTGCAGGCTGTTAACCCGAGGAAGGCGGCGGGTCCTGATGGTGTGCCAGGTCGAATATTGAGGGATTGTGCAGGACAGCTGGCTGGGATCTTCACCAGGATTTTCAACAAATCCCTCGCACAGGCGACTGTCCCACTCTGCCTGAAGTCCTCCACCATAGTCCCCTTGCCTAAGAAGCCCCACATCACCGGCCTGAATGACTACAGACCGGTGGCACTCACCCCAGTGGTAATGAAATGCTTTGAGAAGCTGGTCCGCAGACACATCACAGCAGCCCTGCCCCGCAGCCTGGATCCACACCAGTTTGCCTACAGAGCAAACCGATCCACGGAAGACGCTGTAGCCACAGCACTCCATGCTGCATTAACTCACCTGGAAGAGCATGGTAGCTATGTGCGGATGCTCTTCGTGGATTACTGCTCAGCTTTTAACACCATCCTTCCACACAAACTGGTGGCCAAGCTACAAGACCTGGGGCTTCCAGACAGCACCTGCATGTGGATCAATAGCTTCCTCTCGGGCCGTAGACAGAGAGTCAGAGTTGGCCATCACACATCCTCAGCCCTGAGTCTCAGCACTGGCTCACCCCAGGGCTGTGTGCTCAGTCCACTGCTCTACTCTCTCTACACACACGACTGCACTCCTCGCCACCACAGCAACATCTTTGTGAAATTTGCAGATGACACCACAGTGGTGGGGCTCATTTCCAAGGGAGACGAGTCTACGTACAGAGACGAGGTGGAGCAGCTGACGTCATGGTGTAAGGCCAATAACCTCCTCCTCAACACTTCAAAAACCAAAGAACTCATAATAGACTTCAGAAGGAAAAAGGCAGAGATCCAACCACTATTCATAAATGGGGACTGTGTAGAAAGGGTGGCAAGCTTCCGCTTCCTGGGAGTCAATATAGAGGAGAACCTTTCCTGGAGTGTGAACACCTCCGAGCTGCTGAAAAAGGCCCAACAGAGACTGTACTTCCTGAGAATTCTCAGGAGGAATAACATCACACAGAGACTGCTGGTGTCCTTCTACAGAGCCACCATTGAGAGTGTTCTAACTTACTGCATATGCATCTGGTACACTAGCTGCACAGGGGCTCAGAGGAAAGCACTCCAAGGGATCATTAACACTGCCCAAAAGATCACTGGCTGCCCTCTCCCCACACTGGAAGTTCTACACAACGCCCACTGTTTTAAAAAGGCCCAAAACATCATAAAAGACACCTCACATCCTGGCCACTCCCTGTTCGAACTGTTGCCCTCAGGCAGACGGTACAGGGCAATCAGAGCAAGGACTAATAGACTCAAACACAGCTGTTATCCAACTGCAATAACACATCTGAATACTACAAAAAAATGTCCATCACGCCACTCTTGTGTTAATCTATGCACGGTCTGAAGCATGTGTGTGAGAATGTATGTGAATGTTTTACTGTTATATCTTATTAGTATTTTAAGTATTCTATCTATTTTATTTATTGAATTTTATTGTTTTATTTATATTTTGATATTGCTAGGGATGATGCAATGATCGGGGACCATTCTTCATTTCGTTGTTCTCATGACAATGACAATAAAGTTTCTGATTCTGATTCTGTTTGCAGATGACATTTTGGTTTACTTATCAAAACCTACCGAATCACTTATGGAGCTCATGTCAGTGTTAAAGGAGTATGGGCTATACTCGGGATATAAATTGAATATACAAAAAACACAAGTTCTTAGTAGCTTTTATAGCCCTCCCCAGAATCTGCTCAACAAATACAAACTAAGCTGGGACAAAAGAACTATCAAATATCTGGGCATAAACTTATCAATGGATATAACTAGCTTGGAAGAAATCAACTACCCCCTACTTAAAAAAGATATCATGCTAAATATTAGCAGATGGTCTATCTAAGCATTTCTTCTAGAGTGGACATCATAAAAATGAATATGCTCCCAAAGATATTAAACTTATTCCAGTCTGTTTCTATAGAAAACCCTGATAGATACTTTGTAGAGTGGGATAGGACCCTCTCAAGATTTATATGGGCGGGTAAAAAGCCAAGAGTTAAGTTCAAAACACTTCAGCTTCCCAAAGATAAAGGAGGATTAGGCATCCCTTGCCTACAGGATTACTACAGGGCAACACAAATAAGAAATCTGGTGGGCTGGTGTAAACCCGGATACTGTTCAACAGAGAGACGAATCTGGCATTGATATCTGACATCACAACAGAGAGACGAATTTGGCATTGATATTTGACATCACAACAGAGACACGAATCTGGCATTAATATCTGACATCACAACAGAGAGACGAATCTTTCATTGATATTTGACATCACAACAGAGAGACGAATCTGGCATTAATATTTGACATCACAACAGAGAGACGAATCTGGCATTGATATCTGACATCACAACAGAGAGACGAATCTGGCATTAATATTTGACATCACAACAGAGAGACGAATCTGGCATTGATATCTGACATCACAACAGAGAGACGAATCTGGCATTAATATCTGACATCACAACAGAGAGACGAATTTGGCATTAATATCTGACATCACAACAGAGAGACGAATCTGGCATTAATATTTGACATCACAACAGAGAGACGAATTTGGCATTAATATTTGACATCACAACAGAGAGACGAATTTGGCATTAATATCTGACATCACAACAGAGAGACGAATCTGGCATTGATATCTGACATCACAACAGAGAGACGAATCTGGCATTAATATTTGACATCACAACAGAGAGACGAATCTGGCATTAATATCTGACATCACAACAGAGAGAAGAATCTGGCATTAATATCTGACATCACAACAGAGAGACGAATTTGGCATTAATATTTGACATCACAACAGAGAGACGAATCTGGCATTAATATCTGACATCACAACAGAGAGACGAATTTGGCATTGATATCTGACATCACAACAGAGAGACGAATTTGGCATTGATATCTGACATCACAACAGAGAGACGAATTTGGCATTAATATTTGACATCACAACAGAGAGACGAATTTGGCATTAATATCTGACATCACAACAGAGAGACGAATTTGGCATTGATATCTGACATCACAACAGAGAGACGAATCTGGCATTAATATCTGACATCACAACAGAGAGACGAATCTGGCATTGATATTTGACATCACAACAGAGAGACGAATCTGGCATTAATATTTGACATCACAACAGAGAGACGAATCTGGCATTGATATCTGACATCACAACAGAGAGACGAATCTGGCATTGATATCTGACATCACAACAGAGAGACGAATCTGGCATTGATATCTGACATCACAACAGAGAGAATAATCTGGCATTGATATCTGACATCACAACAGAGAGACGAATCTGGCATTGATATCTGACATCACAACAGAGAGAATAATCTGGCATTAATATTTGACATCACAACAGAGAGACGAATCTGGCATTGATATTTGACATCACAACAGAGAGATGAATCTGGCATTGATATTTGACATCACAACAGAGAGACGAATCTGGCATTGATATTTGACATCACAACAGAGAGATGAATCTGGCATTGATATTTGACATCACAACAGAGAGACTGGATGTCAATGTCAGAAAGATGACTGTGATGTCAGAACCCTCTAAATCTTGTAATTTATAGATGGTAAATGGCCTGTATTTGCATAGCACTTTACTAGTCCCTAAGGACCCCAAAGCACTTTACACATCCAGTCATCCACCCATTCACACACTGGTGATGGCAGCTACATTGTAGCCACAGCCACCCTGGGGCGCACTGACAGAGATATTTAATTCCAAATGATTTGACTGCATCATTGCGTCTTTGAGTTATGACCCAAACTCTCTATCAACTTTGTGAATAAATTCACGTCCCCCTGTGACCTCATAATTACACCACAGTTCAGATGGCATGAATGAGTCATGAGGTCACACCAACAGTGACAACATCAGCAGTGACATCACTAAAGTTGCCAGGTGAGTCCATAAATAGAACCCGTGACGTGGAGCAGGTACCGCCGTTTTGGACAATGCCACGACGCAGGTATAGACGCAGACATGCGAGGTCTTCTCGCCCCGTTCGCAGACACAAGAGACCCCACAAGGCCTCGGGTGTCCGCAGACGTGGGAGAAGATACCGTCGCAGACATTAGACAATCTCAATAAACATGTAGGATGAACATCAAAACTTTGGTCCAATCAAGTTTTTTTTAGATAACATATGTTGTTGTTGTTTTGTGTGTGTTTGTTATCAATGTTGTGGAAAAAAGTTAAGCTTAGTAAGCCATCAAGCACTGATCACTCGTAGAAGAGCACCAATAGGAGACAGAACTAATTAGAAGGTGTTATTATTCAGTCTGTACATCGAATAGAAGGCACTAACCACAAGGTGATCTTCAATTCATCTCTGTGTGAATGTGAACGGGGCGAGAAGACCCCCACTAACTGCATGTCCCTAGACTGTGGGAGGAAGCTCGAGAGAACATCCAGACTCCACACAAAGACCCCGGCCTGATGAGGCTAGGGTCCTGAGTTCGATACCCTAAACTGAACGCAGGACAGAGGAAGGGATGGGTGATGTTCATGTGTGCCCAGGTGTATGATGTGGCTCTTTGTCTGTGACTGGTTGGCTGTCCCAGCCCTGGCCCTTCATGTATTTCAGTAATGTCCTTTTCTCCCGTCTCGTTTCCATGTTTTTCCCTTGTGACCCATTCCTTCTGTCACGTGTGTTTCCCCCCCAGCCATCATGTTCTGCTTGTGCTTAGTTATGTCCATGTCTTATCTCCTCCAGTCTGCAAGTTGCATCCACAGGCAAGATTAATATACCCCTTCAAAGTGTTTTTTTTTTCTTTTCTCTTGATATTCATTAAGCACTCTTTAGTTGTGTGTTTCAGCTCTCAGACTGATATTTATGCCCCATGATTAGCACTGTTAATGTGTTTGGTATCCAGGGAGCACATCCAGTGTTGGGGTGCCTGGTTATGATCCTCTCACTCATCCAGCCTATCGGGGCCTTGCTGCGCTGCGGACCACAACATCACCTGTATGTATCCATCTGTGTGTGTTTAATTAATATACTATATCATGCCTATACACATTTAAGAATACTCTGTTCAAATATTATTTAAAAAAGTGAGGTTATAAAGTGAGGTTATAAAGTTATTTGATAACCCTAAGAGTTGTATTCATACTTCAGCCATAAAAGTTTTTAAAATTTCAAACTTTTGCAAAGTGTAGCCTGCATGTGCTTTATCAGAGCACACTTTCACACTGAAACACCAAGTAGGAAACTAATTTGCACATGACTCGTGAAAGTTATTCCTTCCTCTTAGTAATAATGGTACTTTTAATAAATATAGCCTGGTTGTAGCTTTGGAGGCCAGACTCAGTAAATGAAATATTTTTTAAGTGAAATATAGATTTAGTAAAATTGTATGTTCAGTAATGATACTTGTTTTCATAAATTGGATGCAGGAGAAATCTTAGACAAGAACTTCAGAAGCTGATGATTTTATAGTTCTTCTCTTTTCTTTGATAGGAGGTATCTGTTCAACTGGACACATTTTTTAAATGCGGTGGTAATAAAATCTATAGCTGGTAAGCTTGTGTTTTACTTCATTCTACCATCTTGCATATATGCTAACATTTTCAATAGCAGACACACTGTCACCCATGCTGCTCGTCTTAAAATGCCTGCTTCTTTGTGTCACACAGTGGCAGCCATATTTACAGGCCTGGACAGGATTGACAGTGATGATGGGTGGCTATTGAAAGTGATGGGTGGCTTCTTTGCCTGGGAAGTTCTCTTCATCATCATTTTGGAGGTCCATGATTGGGTAGTTAAACACAGAGGTAAGCCTTTTTTTTTGCATTTCAGTGATGAAGGAAAAAATCATCACTACCCATATACACTTTAATGACAAAAACCAATCTAGACCCAACAGTCCATTTGCACGGTGAAGAGCCACCTGATCAGTTCAGCAGCATTTAGCTGACTGAGCGAAGAGTATAACCCCTGTACACCTCAGAATGTGGTTGGATGGGTAAAATAAACAGCACTGTATCACAAGATTTTCTGTGTATAACACAGCAGCATCAAATATTTGTCACGGTACGGCATGGCACACCGTGGAAGGAGTGGGGAAGGAGGACCCAGGCGCGGTGCTCTACGTATAGACAGTGTTTATTTACAGAGGGTGATATCAAACAACAATAAATCCCCGTGTTTCTCCCCAGACTCCCGTGTCGTGTCCTCCAAGTGCTCTCTGCTCCCGTGTCTGCACTCCCGGTGCTCGCTGCTCCTTAAGCCTTCCACGCTCCTCCTGCGGGAAACAATAGCGGCAGCAGTCAGGACACTGAACAATGGCAGGCATACACTACACGACCAAAACCTAAACTGGGTAACTAACGTGGAGTCCCAAGCAATGATCCCGCGTCGGTGGGAGCTCCAAGACTCTCTTAAGTAGCTCCCCCGACGAGGCCTGATCAGCAGCAGGTGTGTGGCTTCGGGTGTGGCCAGTCCCCTTGCAGGGCCACACCCTCCAGGCCTGACGCCGCCTATAAACAAGTGCTCAGCCACCCACACACACATATACACGAGCACAGGGAAGGGGGAGCAACACCAAAATACACAGCAATAATAATAATAATAATAATATAATACATGACTGCTCAGGGATCCTGGGTCGCCCAGTCCCAGGACCCTGACAATATTGGTATTTATGAATTGATGAGTGAAAACGCGTAAGAATGTCTCAATGGTAGTCTGCTGGAACAAAAGCTGTTACACTTTAACTGTGCTGAAGTACAGCGACAAAGGAATCTTTATCTTTCGATTTATTAAATGCATGAAAATACTCTGGGAATACTATACACGAAGGCTCAGCTCATGCACCACCAACCTAATGTTATCAGAGAGAACTTGCATTGAATTGTCTCAACTGAGACTATCCAATTTTGGACACGTGTAGTTTGACAATGCTGTGGCTCAATGTGTGGCTCAGTCACACAAATTATTAAAAAAAAATATGATCACAACCTCTTTGTGTCTACAAAAACTGGTTAATGTTTGGTGATTTTTAAAAAATGTTTTACCCCCCCGTGCCGCACACACTTTCCATGACCAATGGCAACTTGACATGCTAAATGTTTACATAGAGCTTCCAGCACATTGTTATCGTTCTGAAAGTTGTTGTTTTTTTGTTTTTTTTCAATCACCACAACTACTCAACTCGACTCAATTTTATTTAAATTGATTTCAAATTGTTCTTCTTCTGTTAAAGCTTAAAACTAATATCATAACTCAACCTGTATAAATAAAATGATTAAAAACATAGCTGACTGCTTTAGTTCACTTCAGTTAATGTGCCCTGCAATATTTCACTGTTCTTTGCTCTGGGTTTCAGATGATACTGCTGATCAAATGGAATCAGCATTGGTAAGCTGAAAGAAATATAAAAGCAAGCAATCACTGATTGCCACAAGATGGAGTATTTCTAATATAATTTTACTTTTTTTGTCAGGTCAAAGGTGACAGTTGCCTGATCGCTGTGTACCTTCTGGGAAACCTTTGCTTTTTGGTGGCACTTCTGGTTGGAATTGGAGAAAAATGAGCAGCAGCAGAATCTTCCAGAGTGTTTCCCTGTAGTTTTGTTGAATTTTATCATCAATTTTAACATACTTGATGAGAGACTGCACTGGAAATTCAGACCCACTGATGCATCAGTTGGCGAATCCTGGAAAGTTTCTCAGTAATGTCTTTAAAAAATATTACTTATGTTTTTTTTCTCTTTTGCTTTTAGTTGATAATTAAGGTGTACTTTCAATCAGCATTCAATTTCACTGGGCCAAGCATTACTGTCGTGTGTGTGTGTGTGTGTGTGTGTGTGTATAATATGTCTCACAGTTGCAAAGAAAGAAGTAGTTTCAGTCGCCTTTAGCCTCCACTCTGGCTGCCAGGTAAACCAGTTTCATTTTACAAGCTGGTTACATTTTTTAAGCCAAACAGCAATTTTGTATTAAAAAGTACTTTTAACAATTTTTCCTTTTACATTTTTAAATCAGGTCAACTCGACCCACATCATAATGGGAGGGTTAAAGCCCTTTTCACACATTAACATCTGTTAATATGACAGCATCTATGTATGAATCTGCACCTTTGTCACTTTCATTTGAAAAAAAAAAACTGTCATTGATTCAGCTCCTGAACTTCCCATTTAATGTACATTTTTTCATATATTTCTAATAATCTTGCTGTCAATAACAACTGACAATAAGACAACAAATTTTTAACTTCATTAAATTGAAAATTATGTATGTCAGTGTAGTAGTGTTAAATGCTTACCAGGTTCAGATGCAAATGAAGAAACTCCACTCAGGCAAGTCTGCTGGACCAGATGGAGTGAGTCCCCTCAAGGCCTGTGCCCCCCAGCTTTGTGGAGTCTTCCATAAACTGTTCATGCTGAGTCTGAAGAGGGTCCCAGTGCTGTGGAAGACATCAAGCCTCGTCCCTGTACCAAAGACGCCACGTCCCAGTGGCCCCCAGGATTACAGGCCTGTGACACTGACCTCCCACATCATGAAGACCCTGGAAAGGCTCATCCTGGACCAGATCTCACCCATTGTCAGACCACATCAGGATCCCATTCAATTTGCTTACCAGCCCCGTCTCACAGGACGCCATCATCTATCTGCTCAATCGTGTCTACATCCACCCGGACCAGCCGGCGAGCACTGTGAGGTTCATGTTTTTTTTTTTTTACTTTTCCAGTGCTTGGTGATAAGCTAACAGCGATGCAGGGGGATGCTTCTCTAGTGTCCTGGATTGTTGATTACCTGACAGGAAGACCACAATATGTGCGTCTTCCACATTGTGTGTCTGACAAGGTAATCAGCAACACAGGAGCACCATAAGGGACCATCCTCTCCCCCTTCCTCTTCACCCTCTACACCACAGACTTCAGCCGCTGCACAGAGACCTGCATCTTCAGAAGTTTTGATGTAAATTTGTAAGTTTTGATGTAAGTAAATTTGCGGTCAATTTAGACTCAATTCAAAATCTCCTACTTGGGACGAACACTAAATGTAAATAGCTGACTTTCTAAATAAACCTATCCATCTTTGCAAGGTCAATTTTTGCTTTCATTAAATTCCAAATGTTTAGCCATAATTAGCTTAGCTGTCCTACTCTTGTTACTGCTCTTTCCTACTGCTGTTACAATCAAATGAACATCTCTGCAAAGATAAATTAGCTGAGACCTTAGGTTGATGGTAGTTACTAGCAAACACAGAAACTTACATACACTATATAGTACAGTTCTATGATACATCACCAAATAGAACAATTTGTGGCAATGCAGACAAGCAGAGAAACAGTTTAATTAGTTGAATTTGTTCACTTGATCGGAGGTGTGTTTCCTGCAGATATACAACATCGGATCTCAATGATTTTAAATGAGTAAAAGCCCTTGTGCGTTTAACCGGATTATTTATACCTTTAACATTCCAGCTTATAAAACGAAGAGCAGATGACTTTGCGAGCTTGCCATTCAGGTACCAAAATGCAGGTGCAGAAAAAATATGTCCCAACCTCTGGAATAATAAATCTTTCGTGCTTGAATCGATACGGTCCAATATCGTCTTTTCAGAGCTAGCAATAGCTCTCATAATCTCACTCATGTCATGGGGTGGTGCCTCCAGTCTGTCCTCAGCATGGTCCTGTCAGGATCTGACGGCGCCCTGACCGGTCGACCTGCCAGTGTGTGTGTGTGTGTGTGTGTGTGTGTGTGTGTGTGTGTGTGTGTGTGTGTGTTCACCCAGGGATTGACGGAGGATTTACGGACACTAAGGAAGCACTTGGAGGAGAGACGGGCACTCACTACTAGGGCTGGGTATCGTCACTGATTTCTAGAATCGATTCAATTCCGATTCACAAGGTCCCGAATCGATTCGATCCACGATTCGATTTAATTCGATTCGATTCGATTTAAATCTGGGAAATTTTGACAGTCAGAAATATTATAATTCAGATCAGTACATTTACATATTTTTGTATCAATAAAAAGGAAGCTGACACACGCAAGACTTTATCAAAGGTGTAAGCATCACAGCAGATGCCTTTGTGTCAAAGTAGCTGAAGATAAAACACAGAAAAACATGAAGGTGGTTTTCCTGGCCTGGGATTTTATAAAAATATTCTGCAGTACATCAAAAACGAAAGAAAACCATTAATCAACATATGAACATTACCTCTGAAGTTACAGAGGTTTTATTAGAGACACGGTTAAGCGTTTTGCATTTTGAATAATTTTAAAAAGTTTAAATTTGTTCAGTATTGAACAGCAGAAATGAGGTTTTCTTTTCGGAAGAATGTAAAAGGGAAAAAAACAGCGGCCGACAGCGCTGTAAACAACGGTAGACTTGTGCATAACAAGCAAGCGAATAATGAAGAAAGGGAAACTGTTCTTGAAGTACACAGAGAGAGAGAGAGGGCGAGAGAGAGACAGAGAGAGAGAGAGACAGAGAGAGAGAGAGGGCGAGAGAGAGAGACAGAGAGACAGAGAGAGAGAGCTGTGCATCGCGGTGGAAGCAAAACAGTAAAAGTCAGAGTGAATTCATGACGATGTTTATGTGAATCTTCTTTTGCTGCTGGTTCGGTCAATATTGTTTGGAAAGAGATCAAACTAACAGCTTTAGAATCAGCGCATAAAGGGCGTGAACACAAAGCGCGGACCCGCCGACAGATCAGAATCAGTGAGCTGTCGGCTTTCAGCCCCGACCGTGTCCGTGCCGTCGGGTGAGAAAGGCGACATCTAAATGATTCTGATCCGCGGGTCGTGCTGTGTGTTTAAGTCTTTGTGCAGAATCCGTGTTCCTGCTCTCATTTACTGTCTTAGCTGTTTGGTGGTTCTTGAAATTTTGTGAGATGTCACCAGAGATTCTGGCATTTCGGGCAAAATAAATTTATATTAAAAAAATCGATTCAGGATTTTAATTAATCGATTTTACGTTATCCAAGCCATAATCGATCTTAATCAATGAATCGATTATAAAAACCCACCCCTACTCACTACCACGCACGGGCTTACACGGAAGGAGGGACGCACTATCACCATTGTTGCACATTTGAACTGTTGTCACATTGCTGCACTGTAAATAAATGCACTGTCATTATTTCTGAGCTCCGCGCCTGAGTCCACTCTTTAACAACCGTGACAGGTCCGAGGCTTTTGCGGCCTGCTCTTTCCCCGATCTAGTTTTGCTCATATGTCGTACACCGTAGCCTTGAAGATGTAAAAAGTGCCTCAGAGCAGCACACGGGCGTGTTATCATACTGTTGTTAAAAGTTCGTTAGTTTTGGAGCAATGGAATTATGAAACAAGTTAGTCCATTGAGGAGCCCTGTACAACACGTCTTCACATGGCTACCAGACACGCCCCCCGTCATTTTGTTATTATTCAATTCAGAACTGCCCAGACCAGACACAGTGACGTTTCACCAGAATCCCTTTGATCTCTGGTCTTCTTTATGACATCAGCACACGAAAACCTATAAATAGGGGAGAGGTTCTCACTCTTGTCAGTCTTTCAAAGAGAGTGGAAGAATTCACTAGGCAGGAAACTACTGGAAACTTGCGTTTCTGACACAGTCGACGGTATTTTTAAAAAATCTTTTAGTTGGTACAGAGATTTAGCATCAACTTCAATTTGAAATATGAGTCTGTCAAATCCTGTTGTATGCAACATGAGAGCCGAGAACGAAAAACTTAAACAGCAAATCAAAGAGCTGAAAAATGAGAATAAAACTCTCAAACAACAAAACTCTACCATACGTGACCTTAAAGTCGAGAACGCCGACCTTAAGGAGCAAAAAAGAGAGCTCATAAATGAGAACAAGATTCTCCAAAAAAACATTGAAGTTCTCTTCAAACGAAGTGGGTTCTCTAAAAACAAGAGGAAAAGAGACCTGCAACTAGAGAATGAAACAATTCACTTCAAAATTCAAGAGCTGGAATATTGGAACCAAATTCTAAAGGATTTAAACAGCTCCAAAACCAAAGAGATCCAGCAACAGAAAGAGGTGATGCAGGAAATGGAGGCAGAAATCAGAGAGTTGCAAAGCAGCAAGACAGGCTTGGTTATAAAAGTGGGAGACATGGAAAAGGACAACCCGTCTTTAAGAGAGGAAAATGATGTGACGGTAAAACGCATGTGTGAGCTGAAAAGGGACTTTGAAAAGGAAAAAGATGACATGCAACAGGAAATACAGGCTGTTAAAACTGAGCTCCATCAGGCAAACACAGCCTTTAAAGAGTTACAAGAGAGTGAAGAAAGAAAAAGGATCATGAATGAGGAAAACAAAACAACGGACAGTGAACAGCTCAGACAGACCCTGGAACTCCAATGCTTTGCACATGAAATTGACATATTGAGGCATAACGAACTTCTTGAACAGGACCTCCAGGAGCTTTCCAAAAGGAGTGGTGATTCTCAAAAAGAACTGAAACCACACGATGAGGGTGTGAAAGGAGAATCACGGATCTCCAAAGCCACTGAGAAAGACTCCCAACATGATTTTAACGTGACCAACAGAGAAAAGGAGTTTTTGTACCATCAATTTGAGGCAGTGAAAAGAGAGCTCCTAATTGAGAACAAAATTCTCCAAAGAAACGCTGAAGTTCTCTTCAAACGACGTGGGTTCTCTAAAAACAAGAGGAAAAGAGACCTGCAACAGAAAGAGGTGATGCAGGAAATGGAGGCAGAAATCGGAGAGATGCAAAGCAGCAAGACAGGCTCGGTTATAAAAGTGGGAGACATGGAAAAGGACAACCAACATGATTTTAACAAGACCAACAGAGAAAAGGAGTTGTTGTGCCATGAATGTGAGGCACTGAAAAGAGAGCTTGTCAAGAAAAATCTGTGTAATGTACAGGAAGCCTTGAAAACAAGACATGGCGTTGGGAGTCTGAGCTTGGGTTTGCAAAGTTTCACAGGAAGCACATAACAATCTGATAAACAACTACGATGTCCAAGTTGACATACTCAAACAACAAAATAAGGCCTTGGAAAATACGGTTAGTGACCTTACCAAAAAGATGTGGAATGGACGGGAAGCGATGAGACAAATGGAAAAGAACTTTCAAGAACAAAGGAAGCTACTCGAAAATCTCCGAGGAGAATTCGAGGAAATTTAGCACAACTACGACTTTGGCCCTCCCTATTAAAGCTGGTTAACGCAGGTTCAATAGGGCTATAACTTAGACAATGGAAGTTCATTTGATTTAATTGGCCCAAAATGAGTGACTGCACCCAGACACTCAGTAGCAAAAAAATTACAGAGATTCAAGAGAGAAAACTGTTTCTGCATAGACTCCTATAGTACTGCAAGTCGTGTCATCGCTTGGTGTCCTGCATAGAGTGCAGGTTTAAGGTATCTACGTATCTTTCAGAATTAGAAGCTATGCTGCGTCAGGGGTTATAACAGCTGTGCCCCCCCCCCCAACCGGTCGAGGCAGATGGCCGCCCCTCACTGAGCCTGGTTCTGCCGAAAGTTTCTTCCTGTTAAAAGGGAGTTTTTCTTTCCCACCGTCACCAAGTCTAAGGAGCTTGGAGAAAAGCGCCTGGACTTCTTTAACTTAAAGAAGTCCAGGCGCTTTTCTTTCCAAGCTCCTTAGACTACTATGGCCTTGATGACTGATAACCTTCACAGACACTGTCATCAAGGGTTTGCTCACAGGGGATCATCTGATTGTTGGGGGGTTTTCTCTCTTATATTGTATGGTCTTTACCTTACAATATAAACAGCCGAGAAGCGGCTATTTTTGCCATCCGGTGCTTTAGAAATACATCTTAGCTGAACTGAACTCCATAACATCTGGACCGAAATGCCTACACACAACGGTAGGCATTTCAATCAAGAGCTCTGTCCAAAACGTTCAATGACAAGCATCAGCACCAGGATTGTTTTTTAGCTCACCAACAGTTCATGTTCCCTACCCATTTTTTATTGTAACTGCAACTTTGTAAGACTGGGTTGGGAGATGTTCTTGTGGTGAGCTTTTATTTACATAATTGGTTTCTTTAATAGTGAAATAAAATAAATTTGTATAACTGGAAACAGCGTTCTCCTGTGTGATTATCACATTGTATTCTTTAAACCATATAACAGAATATATAATATATATAATTTACTCATAGTAATATTAATATCTAATGTGATTGAGTTTCCTTATCTCTACTTATGTGCTGATGTGTTCACTGAGGCCATTGTATGGTCCATTTTGGCTGCATTTCCATGTTTTAAACATGAAATTTGCTTATTTAAAGGGTGTCTCATGTATCTCTTATGCAGAAATATGTGTTGCCTAGCTGGACAAATGTAGCACAGGTCTACTATTATTGGTCACGTGTGTTTTCCCCCCCAGCCATCATGTTCTGTTTGTGCTTAGTTATGTCCATGTCTTATCTCCTGTCCCCTTTTCCCTCTGTATGTATTCACAGTGTACGTGTTCCTCGTCGGTTCGTCATGCTAAGTCTGCGTGTCTTATTCCGTCATGTGTCATGTATCACTCCAAATCTCACTGACTTTAACTAATAATAACTGTTTGCTGAGTGTTATGTCTAAAAGGTATTGCACAATCGCCTCTAGTAGAGGATCAGGTTTGTTTTCCACTGATAATGGATTTTAACATGACTGACCAATGATTGTGGAGCACGTCAATGTAGGATCTTATAAATACAACGAGCAAACTTAAATGTTTTAAAATGTTCAAAAAATTAATGTATTATATTTCTGAAGTATGACGGAAGGAAAAAGTTACATTTTTTTCATATTTTAAAAAAAAATCCATGGGTTTAATGGGTCCATCATCACTATATTGAGGGCCTTGTATAATAGCCCAACTGAAAAAGTAAAGATTAACGGTGAATTTTCAGATGCTTTCAAGCTTGAAAGGTCCACAAGACAAGGATGCCCACTGAGTCCACTCTTATTTGCTATTTTTATAGAGCCATTGGCTGAAAGGATTAGGCAGAATGGTAACATAAAAGGGATTAATATCACTGGAAGTGAGCAGAAATTGGCCTTGTTTGCAGATGACATTTTGGTTTACTTATCAAAACCTACCGAATCACTTATGGAGCTCATGTCAGTGTTAAAGGAGTATGGGCTATACTCGGGATATAAATTGAATATACAAAAAACACAAGTTCTTAGTAGCTTTTATAGCCCTCCCCAGAATCTGCTCAACAAATACAAACTAAGCTGGGACAAAAGAACTATCAAATATCTGGGCATAAACTTATCAATGGATATAACTAGCTTGGAAGAAATCAACTACCCCCTACTTAAAAAAGATATCATGCTAAATATTAGCAGATGGTCTATCTAAGCATTTCTTCTAGAGTGGACATCATAAAAATGAATATGCTCCCAAAGATATTAAACTTATTCCAGTCTGTTTCTATAGAAAACCCTGATAGATACTTTGTAGAGTGGGATAGGACCCTCTCAAGATTTATATGGGCGGGTAAAAAGCCAAGATTTAAGTTCAAAACACTTCAGCTTCCCAAAGATAAAGGAGGATTAGGCATCCCTTGCCTACAGGATTACTACAGGGCAACACAAATAAGAAATCTGGTGGGCTGGTGTAAACCCGGATACTGTTCAACAGAGAGACGAATCTGGCATTAATATCTGACATCACAACAGAGAGACGAATCTGGCATTGATATCTGACATCACAACAGAGAGACGAATCTGGCATTGATATCTGACATCACAACAGAGAGACGAATCTGGCATTAATATCTGACATCACAACAGAGAGACAAATCTGGCATTGATATCTGACATCACAACAGAGAGATGAATCTGGCATTAATATCTGACATCACAACAGAGAGACGAATCTGGCATTAATATCTGACATCACAACAGAGAGACAAATCTGGCATTAATATCTGACATCACAAAAGAGAGACAAATCTGGCATTGATATTTGACATCACAACAGAGAGATGAATCTGGCATTGATATCTGACATCACAACAGAGAGACGAATCTGGCATTGATATCTGACATCACAAAAGAGAGACAAATCTGGCATTAATATCTGACATCACAACAGAGAGACGAATCTGGCATTGATATTTGACATCACAACAGAGAGACGAATCTGGCATTGATATCTGACATCACAACAGAGAGACGAATCTGGCATTAATATCTGACATCACAACAGAGAGACGAATCTGGCATTAATATCTGACATCACAACAGAGAGACAAATCTGGCATTAATATCTGACATCACAACAGAGAGACGAATCTGGCATTGATATTTGACATCACAACAGAGAGACGAATCTGGCATTGATATCTGACATCACAACAGAGAGACGAATCTGGCATTGATATCTGACATCACAACAGAGAGACGAATCTGGCATTGATATCTGACATCACAACAGAGAGACGAATCTGGCATTGATATCTGACATCACAACAGAGAGACGAATCTGGCATTAATATCTGACATCACAACAGAGAGACGAATCTGGCATTAATATCTGACATCACAACAGAGAGACGAATCTGGCATTGATATCTGACATCACAACAGAGAGACGAATCTGGCATTGATATCTGACATCACAACAGAGAGACGAATCTGGCATTAATATCTGACATCACAACAGAGAGACGAATCTGGCATTGATATCTGACATCACAACAGAGAGATGAATCTGGCATTGACATTTGATATCACAACAGAGAGACGAATCTGGCATTAATATTTGACATCACAACAGAGAGACTGGATGTCAATGTCAGAAAGATGACTGTGATGTCAGAACCCTCTAAATCTTGTAATTTACAGATGGTAAATGGCCTGTATTTGCATAGCGCTTTACTAGTCCCTAAGGACCCCAAAGCACTTTACACATCCAGTCATCCACCCATTCACACACTGGTGATGGCAGCTACATTGTAGCCACAGCCACCCTGGGGCGCACTGACAGAGATATTTAATTCCAAATGATTTGACTGCATCATTGCGTCTTTGAGTTATGACCCAAACTCTCTATCAACTTTGTGAATAAATTCACGTCCCCCTGTGACCTGATAATTACACCACAGTTCAGATGGCATGAATGAGTCATGAGGTCACACCAACAGTGACAACATCAGCAGTGACATCACTAAAGTTGCCAGGTGAGTCCATAAATAGAACCCGTGACGTGGAGCAGGTACCGCCGTTTTGGACAATGCCACGACGCAGGTATAGACGCAAACATGCGAGGTCTTCTCGCCCCGTTCGCAGACACAAGAGACCCCACAAGGCCTCGGGTGTCCGCAGACGTGGGAGAAGATACCGTCGCAGACATTAGACAATCTCAATAAACATGTAGGATGAACATCAAAACTTTGGTCCAATCAAGTTTTTTTTAGATAACATATGTTGTTGTTGTTCTGTGTGTGTTTGTTATCAATGTTGTGGAAAAAAGTTAAGCTTAGTAAGCCATCAAGCACTGATCACTCGTAGAAGAGCACCAATAGGAGACAGAACTAATTAGAAGGTGTTATTATTCAGTCTGTACATCGAATAGAAGGCACTAACCACAAGGTGATCTTCAATTCATCTCTGTGTGAATGTGAACGGGGCGAGAAGACCCCCACTAACTGCATGTCCCTAGACTGTGGGAGGAAGCTCGAGAGAACATCCAGACTCCACACAAAGACCCCGGCCTGATGAGGCTAGGGTCCTGAGTTCGATACCCTAAACTGAACGCAGGACAGAGGAAGGGATGGGTGATGTTCATGTGTGCCCAGGTGTATGATGTGGCTCTTTGTCTGTGACTGGTTGGCTGTCCCAGCCCTGGCCCTTCATGTATTTCAGTAATGTCCTTTTCTCCCGTCTCGTTTCCATGTTTTTCCCTTGTGACCCATTCCTTCTGTCACGTGTGTTTCTCCCCCAGCCATCATGTTCTGCTTGTGCTTAGTTATGTCCATGTCTTATCTCCTCCAGTCTGCAAGTTGCATCCACAGGCAAGATTAATATACCCCTTCAAAGTGTTTTTTTTTTCTTTTCTCTTGATATTCATTAAGCACTCTTTAGTTGTGTGTTTCAGCTCTCAGACTGATATTTATGCCCCATGATTAGCACTGTTAATGTGTTTGGTATCCAGGGAGCACATCCAGTGTTGGGGTGCCTGGTTATGATCCTCTCACTCATCCAGCCTATCGGGGCCTTGCTGCGCTGCGGACCACAACATCACCTGTATGTATCCATCTGTGTGTGTTTAATTAATATACTATATCATGCCTATACACATTTAAGAATACTCTGTTCAAATATTATTTAAAAAAAATTAAAAATGGCCTCACTCTTTTTTTCTCTACAATTATTTAACAAATTTTGAAAACACGATAAACCAAAGGAATGGGGCAGTACATGCTTAATGACTAAATGCACTGCTCACGCGGCAAAGTGAGGTTATAAAGTTATTTGATAACCCTAAGAGTTGTATTCATACTTCAGCCATAAAAGTTTTTAAAATTTCAAACTTTTGCAAAGTGTAGCCTGCATGTGCTTTATCAGAGCACACTTTCACACTGAAACACCAAGTAGGAAACTAATTTGCACATGACTCGTGAAAGTTATTCCTTCCTCTTAGTAATAATGGTGCTTTTAATAAATATAGCCTGGTTGTAGCTTTGGAGGCCAACTCAGTAAATGAAATATTTTTTAAGTGAAATATAGATTTAGTAAAATCTATGTTCAGTAATGATACTTGTTTTCATAAATTGGATGCAGGAGAAATCTTAGACAAGAACTTCAGAAGCTGATGATTTTATAGTTCTTCTCTTTTCTTTGATAGGAGGTATCTGTTCAACTGGACACATTTTTTAAATGCGGTGGTAATAAAATCTATAGCTGGTAAGCTTGTGTTTTACTTCATTCTACCATCTTGCATATATGCTAACATTTTCAATAGCAGACACACTGTCACCCATGCTGCTCGTCTTAAAATGCCTGCTTCTTTGTGTCACACAGTGGCAGCCATATTTACAGGCCTGGACAGGATTGACAGTGATGATGGGTGGCTATTGAAAGTGATGGGTGGCTTCTTTGCCTGGGAAGTTCTCTTCATCATCATTTTGGAGGTCCATGATTGGGTAGTTAAACACAGAGGTAAGCCTTTTTTTTTGCATTTCAGTGATGAAGGAAAAAATCATCACTACCCATATACACTTTAATGACAAAAACCAATCTAGACCCAACAGTCCATTTGCACGGTGAAGAGCCACCTGATCAGTTCAGCAGCATTTAGCTGACTGAGCGAAGAGTATAACCCCTGTACACCTCAGAATGTGGTTGGATGGGTAAAATAAACAGCACTGTATCACAAGATTTTCTGTGTATAACACAGCAGCATCAAATATTTGTCACGGTACGGCATGGCACACCGTGGAAGGAGTGGGGAAGGAGGACCCAGGCGCGGTGCTCTACGTATAGACAGTGTTTATTTACAGAGGGTGATATCAAACAACAATAAATCCCCGTGTTTCTCCCCAGACTCCCGTGTCGTGTCCTCCAAGTGCTCTCTGCTCCCGTGTCTGCACTCCCGGTGCTCGCTGCTCCTTAAGCCTTCCACGCTCCTCCTGCGGGAAACAATAGCGGCAGCAGTCAGGACACTGAACAATGGCAGGCATACACTACACGACCAAAACCTAAACTGGGTAACTAACGTGGAGTCCCAAGCAATGATCCCGCGTCGGTGGGAGCTCCAAGACTCTCTTAAGTAGCTCCCCGACGAGGCCTGATCAGCAGCAGGTGTGTGGCTTCGGGTGTGGCCAGTCCCCTTGCAGGGCCACACCCTCCAGGCCTGACGCCGCCTATAAACAAGTGCTCAGCCACCCACACACACATATACACAAGCACAGGGAAGGGGGAGCAACACCAAAATACACAGCAATAATAATAATAATAATATAATACATGACTGCTCAGGGATCCTGGGTCGCCCAGTCCCAGGACCCTGACAATATTGGTATTTATGAATTGATGAGTGAAAACGCGTAAGAATGTCTCAATGGTAGTCTGCTGGAACAAAAGCTGTTACACTTTAACTGTGCTGAAGTACAGCGACAAAGGAATCTTTATCTTTCGATTTATTAAATGCATGAAAATACTCTGGGAATACTATACACGAAGGCTCAGCTCATGCACCACCAACCTAATGTTATCAGAGAGAACTTGCATTGAATTGTCTCAACTGAGACTATCCAATTTTGGACACGTGTAGTTTGACAATGCTGTGGCTCAATGTGTGGCTCAGTCACACAAATTATTAAAAAAAAATATGATCACAACCTCTTTGTGTCTACAAAAACTGGTTAATGTTTGGTGATTTTTAAAAAATGTTTTACCCCCCCGTGCCGCACACACTTTCCATGACCAATGGCAACTTGACATGCTAAATGTTTACATAGAGCTTCCAGCACATTGTTATCGTTCTGAAAGTTGTTGTTTTTTTGTTTTTTTTCAATCACCACAACTACTCAACTCGACTCAATTTTATTTAAATTGATTTCAAATTGTTCTTCTTCTGTTAAAGCTTAAAACTAATATCATAACTCAACCTGTATAAATAAAATGATTAAAAACATAGCTGACTGCTTTAGTTCACTTCAGTTAATGTGCCCTGCAATATTTCACTGTTCTTTGCTCTGGGTTTCAGATGATACTGCTGATCAAATGGAATCAGCATTGGTAAGCTGAAAGAAATATAAAAGCAAGCAATCACTGATTGCCACAAGATGGAGTATTTCTAATATAATTTTACTTTTTTTGTCAGGTCAAAGGTGACAGTTGCCTGATCGCTGTGTACCTTCTGGGAAACCTTTGCTTTTTGGTGGCACTTCTGGTTGGAATTGGAGAAAAATGAGCAGCAGCAGAATCTTCCAGAGTGTTTCCCTGTAGTTTTGTTGAATTTTATCATCAATTTTAACATACTTGATGAGAGACTGCACTGGAAATTCAGACCCACTGATGCATCAGTTGGCGAATCCTGGAAAGTTTCTCAGTAATGTCTTTAAAAAATATTACTTATGTTTTTTTTCTCTTTTGCTTTTAGTTGATAATTAAGGTGTACTTTCAATCAGCATTCAATTTCACTGGGCCAAGCATTACTGTCGTGTGTGTGTGTGTGTGTGTGTGTATAATATGTCTCACAGTTGCAAAGAAAGAAGTAGTTTCAGTCGCCTTTAGCCTCCACTCTGGCTGCCAGGTAAACCAGTTTCATTTTACAAGCTGGTTACATTTTTTAAGCCAAACAGCAATTTTGTATTAAAAAGTACTTTTAACAATTTTTCCTTTTACATTTTTAAATCAGGTCAACTCGACCCACATCATAATGGGAGGGTTAAAGCCCTTTTCACACATTAACATCTGTTAATATGACAGCATCTATGTATGAATCTGCACCTTTGTCACTTTCATTTGAAAAAAAAAAACTGTCATTGATTCAGCTCCTGAGCTTCCCATTTAATGTACATTTTTTCATATATTTCTAATAATCTTGCTGTCAATAACAACTGACAATAAGACAACAAATTTTTAACTTCATTAAATTGAAAATTATGTATGTCAGTGTAGTAGTGTTAAATGCTTACCAGGTTCAGATGCAAATGAAGAAACTCCACTCAGGCAAGTCTGCTGGACCAGATGGAGTGAGTCCCCTCAAGGCCTGTGCCCCCCAGCTTTGTGGAGTCTTCCATAAACTGTTCATGCTGAGTCTGAAGAGGGTCCCAGTGCTGTGGAAGACATCAAGCCTCGTCCCTGTACCAAAGATGCCACGTCCCAGTGGCCCCCAGGATTACAGGCCTGTGACACTGACCTCCCACATCATGAAGACCCTGGAAAAGCTCATCCTGGACCAGATCTCACCCATTGTCAGACCACATCAGGATCCCATTCAATTTGCTTACCAGCCCCGTCTCACAGGACGCCATCATCTATCTGCTCAATCGTGTCTACATCCACCCGGACCAGCCGGCGAGCACTGTGAGGTTCATGTTTTTTTTACTTTTCCAGTGCTTGGTGATAAGCTCACAGCGATGCAGGGGGATGCTTCTCTAGTTTCCTGGATTGTTGATTACCTGACAGGAAGACCACAATATGTGCGTCTTCCACATTGTGTGTCTGACAAGGTAATCAGCAACACAGGAGCACCATAAGGGACCATCCTCTCCCCCTTCCTCTTCACCCTCTACACCACAGACTTCAGCCGCTGCACAGAGACCTGCATCTTCAGAAGTTTTGATGTAAATTTGTAAGTTTTGATGTAAGTAAATTTGCGGTCAATTTAGACTCAATTCAAAATCTCCTACTTGGGACGAACACTAAATGTAAATAGCTGACTTTCTAAATAAACCTATCCATCTTTGCAAGGTCAATTTTTGCTTTCACTAAATTCCAAATGTTTAGCCATAATTAGCTTAGCTGTCCTACTCTTGTTACTGCTCTTTCCTACTGCTGTTACAATCAAATGAACATCTCTGCAAAGATAAATTAGCTGAGACCTTAGGTTGATGGTAGTTACTAGCAAACACAGAAACGTACATACACTATATAGTACAGTTCTATGATACATCACCAAATAGAACAATTTGTGGCAATGCAGACAAGCAGAGAAACAGTTTAATTAGTTGAATTTGTTCACTTGATCGGAGGTGTGTTTCCTGCAGATATAGAACATCGGATCTCAATGATTTTAAATGAGTAAAAGCCCTTGTGCGTTTAACCGGATTATTTATACCTTTAACATTCCAGCTTATAAAACGAAGAGCAGATGACTTTGCGAGCTTGCCATTCAGGTACCAAAATGCAGGTGCAGAAAAAATATGTCCCAACCTCTGGAATAATAAATCTTTTGTGCTTGAATCGATACGGTCCAATATCCTCTTTTCAGAGCTAGCAATAGCTCTCATAATCTCACTCATGTCATGGGGTGGTGCCTCCGGTCTGTCCTCAGCATGGTCCTGTCAGGATCTGACGGCGCCCTGACCGGTCGACCTGCCTGTGTGTGTGTGTGTGTGTGTGTGTGTGTGTGTGTGTGTGTGTGTGTGTGTGTGTGTGTGTGTGTGTGTGTGTGTTCACCCAGGGATTGACGGAGGATTTACGGACACTAAGGAAGCACTTGGAGGAGAGACGGGCACTCACTACTAGGGCTGGGTATCGTCACTGATTTCTAGAATCGATTCAATTCCGATTCACAAGGTCCCGAATCGATTCGATCCACGATTCGATTTAATTCGATTCGATTCGATTTAAATCTGGGAAATTTTGACAGTCAGAAATATTATAATTCAGATCAGTACATTTACATATTTTTGTATCAATAAAAAGGAAGCTGACACACGCAAGACTTTATCAAAGGTGTAAGCATCACAGCAGATGCCTTTGTGTCAAAGTAGCTGAAGATAAAACACAGAAAAACATGAAGGTGGTTTTCCTGGCCTGGGATTTTATAAAAATATTCTGCAGTACATCAAAAACGAAAGAAAACCATTAATCAACATATGAACATTACCTCTGAAGTTAAAGAGGTTTTATTAGAGACACGGTTAAGCGTTTTGCATTTTGAATAATTTTAAAAAGTTTAAATTTGTTCAGTATTGAACAGCAGAAATGAGGTTTTCTTTTCGGAAGAATGTAAAAGGGAAAAAAACAGCGGCCGACAGCGCTGTAAACAACGGTAGACTTGTGCATAACAAGCAAGCGAATAATGAAGAAAGGGAAACTGTTCTTGAAGTACACAGAGAGAGAGAGAGAGAGGGCGAGAGAGAGACAGAGACAGAGAGACAGAGAGAGAGAGAGGGCGAGAGAGAGAGACAGAGAGACAGAGAGAGAGAGAGAGAGAGCTGTGCATCGCGGTGGAAGCAAAACAGTAAAAGTCAGAGTGAATTCATGACGATGTTTATGTGAATCTTCTTTTGCTGCTGGTTCGGTCAATATTGTTTGGAAAGAGATCAAACTAACAGCTTTAGAATCAGCGCATAAAGGGCGTGAACACAAAGCGCGGACCCGCCGACAGATCAGAATCAGTGAGCTGTCGGCTTTCAGCCCCGACCGTGTCCGTGCCGTCGGGTGAGAAAGGCGACATCTAAATGATTCTGATCCGCGGGTCGTGCTGTGTGTTTAAGTCTTTGTGCAGAATCCGTGTTCCTGCTCTCATTTACTGTCTTAGCTGTTTGGTGGTTCTTGAAATTTTGTGAGATGTCACCAGAGATTCTGGCATTTCGGGCAAAATAAATTTATATTAAAAAAATCGATTCAGGATTTTAATTAATCGATTTTACGTTATCCAAGCCATAATCGATCTTAATCAATGAATCGATTATAAAAACCCACCCCTACTCACTACCACGCACGGGCTTACACGGAAGGAGGGACGCACTATCACCATTGTTGCACATTTGAGCTGTTGTCACATTGCTGCACTGTAAATAAATGCACTGTCATTATTTCTGAGCTCCGCGCCTGAGTCCACTCTTTAACAACCGTGACAGGTCCGAGGCTTTTGCGGCCTGCTCTTTCCCCGATCTAGTTTTGCTCATATTTCGTACACCGTAGCCTTGAAGATGTAAAAAGTGCCTCAGAGCAGCACACGGGCGTGTTATCATACTGTTGTTAAAAGTTCGTTAGTTTTGGAGCAATGGAATTATGAAACAAGTTAGTCCATTGAGGAGCCCTGTACAACACGTCTTCACATGGCTACCAGACACGCCCCCCGTCATTTTGTTATTATTCAATTCAGAACTGCCCAGACCAGACACAGTGACGTTTCACCAGAATCCCTTTGATCTCTGGTCTTCTTTATGACATCAGCACACGAAAACCTATAAATAGGGGAGAGGTTCTCACTCTTGGCAGTCTTTCAAAGAGAGTGGAAGAATTCACTAGGCAGGAAACTACTCGAAACTTGCGTTTCTGACACAGTCGACGGTATTTTTAAAAAATCTTTTAGTTGGTACAGAGATTTAGCATCAACTTCAATTTGAAATATGAGTCTGTCAAATCCTGTTGTATGCAACATGAGAGCCGAGAACGAAAAACTTAAACAGCAAATCAAAGAGCTGAAAAATGAGAATAAAACTCTCAAACAACAAAACTCTACCATACGTGACCTTAAAGTCGAGAACGCCGACCTTAAGGAGCAAAAAAGAGAGCTCATAAATGAGAACAAGATTCTCCAAAAAAACATTGAAGTTCTCTTCAAACGAAGTGGGTTCTCTAAAAACAAGAGGAAAAGAGACCTGCAACTAGAGAATGAAACAATTCACTTCAAAATTCAAGAGCTGGAATATTGGAACCAAATTCTAAAGGATTTAAACAGCTCCAAAACCAAAGAGATCCAGCAACAGAAAGAGGTGATGCAGGAAATGGAGGCAGAAATCAGAGAGTTGCAAAGCAGCAAGACAGGCTTGGTTATAAAAGTGGGAGACATGGAAAAGGACAACCAGTCTTTAAGAGAGGAAAATGATGTGACGGTAAAACGCATGTGTGAGCTGAAAAGGGACTTTGAAAAGGAAAAAGATGACATGCAACAGGAAATACAGGCTGTTAAAACTGAGCTCCATCAGGCAAACACAGCCTTTAAAGAGTTACAAGAGAGTGAAGAAAGAAAAAGGATCATGAATGAGGAAAACAAAACAACGGACAGTGAACAGCTCAGACAGACCCTGGAACGCCAATGCTTTGCACATGAAATTGACATATTGAGGCGGCATAACGAACTTCTTGAACAGGACCTCCAGGAGCTTTCCAAAAGGAGTGGTGATTCTCAAAAAGAACTGAAACCACACGATGAGGGTGTGAAAGGAGAATCACGGATCTCCAAAGCCACTGAGAAAGACTCCGAACATGATTTTGAAGTGACCAACAGAGAAAAGGAGTTGTTGTGCCATGAATTTGAGGAAATGAAAAGAGAGCTTGAAGAGGTCAAGAAAAATCTGTATGATTCACAGGAAGCCTTGAAAACAGAAGACATGGCGTTGCAAACCCAAGCTCAGACTCCCAAAGTTTCACAGGAAGAACATAACAATCTGATAAACAACTACGATGTCCAAGTTGACATACTCAAACAACAAAATAAGGCCTTGGAAAATACGGTTAGTGACCTTACCAAAAAGATGTGGAATGGACGGGAAGCGATGAGACAAATGGAAAAGAACTTTCAAGAACAAAGGAAGCTACTCGAAAATCTCCGAGGAGAATTCGAGGAAATTTAGCACAACTACGACTTTGGCCCTCCCTATTAAACCTGGTTAACGCAGGTTCAATAGGGCTATAACTTAGACAATGGAAGTTCATTTGATTTAATTGGCCCAAAATGAGTGACTGCACCCAGACACTCAGTAGCAAAAAAATTACAGAGATTCAAGAGAGAAAACTGTTTCTGCATAGACTCCTATAGTACTGCAAGTCGTGTCATCGCTTGGTGTCCTGCATAGAGTGCAGGTTTAAGGTATCTACGTATCTTTCAGAATTAGAAGCTATGCTGCGTCAGGGGTTATAACAGCTGTGCCCCCCCCCCCCCAACCGGTCGAGGCAGATGGCCGCCCCTCACTGAGCCTGGTTCTGCCGAAAGTTTCTTCCTGTTAAAAGGGAGTTTTTCTTTCCCACCGTCACCAAGTCTAAGGAGCTTGGAGAAAAGCGCCTGGACTTCTTTAACTTAAAGAAGTCCAGGCGCTTTTCTTTCCAAGCTCCTTAGACTACTATGGCCTTGATGACTGATAACCTTCACAGACACTGTCATCAAGGGTTTGCTCACAGGGGATCATCTGATTGTTGGGGGGTTTTCTCTCTTATATTGTATGGTCTTTACCTTACAATATAAACAGCCGAGAAGCGGCTATTTTTGCCATCCGGTGCTTTAGAAATACATCTTAGCTGAACTGAACTCCATAACATCTGGACCGAAATGCCTACACACAACGGTAGGCATTTCAATCAAGAGCTCTGTCCAAAACGTTCAATGACAAGCATCAGCACCAGGATTGTTTTTTAGCTCACCAACAGTTCATGTTCCCTACCCATTTTTTATTGTAACTGCAACTTTGTAAGACTGGGTTGGGAGATGTTCTTGTGGTGAGCTTTTATTTACATAATTGGTTTCTTTAATAGTGAAATAAAATAAATTTGTATAACTGGAAACAGCGTTCTCCTGTGTGATTATCACATTGTATTCTTTAAACCATATAACAGAATATATAATATATATAATTTACTCATAGTAATATTAATATCTAATGTGATTGAGTTTCCTTATCTCTACTTATGTGCTGATGTGTTCACTGAGGCCATTGTATGGTCCATTTTGGCTGCATTTCCATGTTTTAAACATGAAATTTGCTTATTTAAAGGGTGTCTCATGTATCTCTTATGCAGAAATATGTGTTGCCTAGCTGGACAAATGTAGCACAGGTCTACTATTATTGGTCACGTGTGTTTTCCCCCCCAGCCATCATGTTCTGTTTGTGCTTAGTTATGTCCATGTCTTATCTCCTGTCCCCTTTTCCCTCTGTATGTATTCACAGTGTACGTGTTCCTCGTCGGTTCGTCATGCTAAGTCTGCGTGTCTTATTGTATCACTCCAAATCTCACTGACTTTAACTAATAATAACTGTTTGCTGAGTGTTATGTCTAAAAGGTATTGCACAATCGCCTCTAGTAGAGGATCAGGTTTGTTTTCCACTGATAATGGATTTTAACATGACTGACCAATGATTGTGGAGCACGTCAATGTAGGATCTTATAAATACAACGAGCAAACTTAAATGTTTTAAAATGTTCAAAAAATTAATGTATTATATTTCTGAAGTATGACGGAAGGAAAAAGTTAAATTTTTTTCATATTTTAAAAAAAAATCCATGGGTTTAATGGGTCCATCATCACTATATTGAGGGCCTTGTATAATAGCCCAACTGCAAAAGTAAAGATTAACGGTGAACTTTCAGATGCTTTCAAGCTTGAAAGGTCCACAAGACAAGGATGCCCACTGAGTCCACTCTTATTTGCTATTTTTATAGAGCCATTGGCTGAAAGGATTAGGCAGAATGGTAACATAAAAGGGATTAATATCACTGGAAGTGAGCAGAAATTGGCCTTGTTTGCAGATGACATTTTGGTTTACTTATCAAAACCTACCGAATCACTTATGGAGCTCATGTCAGTGTTAAAGGAGTATGGGCTATACTCGGGATATAAATTGAATATACAAAAAACACAAGTTCTTAGTAGCTTTTATAGCCCTCCCCAGAATCTGCTCAACAAATACAAACTAAGCTGGGACAAAAGAACTATCAAATATCTGGGCATAAACTTATCAATGGATATAACTAGCTTGGAAGAAATCAACTACCCCCTACTTAAAAAAGATATCATGCTAAATATTAGCAGATGGTCTATCTAAGCATTTCTTCTAGAGTGGACATCATAAAAATGAATATGCTCCCAAAGATATTAAACTTATTCCAGTCTGTTTCTATAGAAAACCCTGATAGATACTTTGTAGAGTGGGATAGGACCCTCTCAAGATTTATATGGGCGGGTAAAAAGCCAAGAGTTAAGTTCAAAACACTTCAGCTTCCCAAAGATAAAGGAGGATTAGGCATCCCTTGCCTACAGGATTACTACAGGGCAACACAAATAAGAAATCTGGTGGGCTGGTGTAAACCCGGATACTGTTCAACAGAGAGACGAATCTGGCATTGATATCTGACATCACAACAGAGAGACGAATCTGGCATTGATATCTGACATCACAACAGAGAGACGAATCTGGTATTGATATCTGACATCACAACAGAGAGACGAATCTGGCATTAATATCTGACATCACAACAGAGAGACGAATCTGGCATTGATATTTGACATCACAACAGAGAGACGAATCTGGCATTGATATCTGACATCACAACAGAGAGACGAATCTGGCATTGATATCTGACATCACAACAGAGAGACGAATCTGGCATTGATATTTGACATCACAACAGAGAGACGAATCTGGCATTGATATTTGACATCACAACAGAGAGACGAATCTGGCATTGATATCTGACATCACAACAGAGAGACGAATCTGGCATTGATATTTGACATCACAACAGAGAGACGAATCTGGCATTGATATTTGACATCACAACAGAGAGACGAATCTGGCATTGATATCTGACATCACAACAGAGAGACGAATCTGGCATTGATATCTGACATCACAACAGAGAGACGAATCTGGCATTAATATCTGACATCACAACAGAGAGACGAATCTGGCATTAATATCTGACATCACAACAGGGAGACGAATCTGGCATTGATATCTGACATCACAACAGAGAGACGAATCTGGCATTGATATCTGACATCACAACAGAGAGACGAATCTGGCATTGATATCTGACATCACAACAGAGAGACGAATCTGGCATTGATATCTGACATCACAACAGAGACGAATCTGGCATTAATATCTGACATCACAACAGAGAGACGAATCTGGCATTAATATCTGACATCACAACAGGGAGACGAATCTGGCATTGATATCTGACATCACAACAGAGAGACGAATCTGGCATTAATATCTGACATCACAACAGGGAGACGAATCTGGCATTAATATCTGACATCACAACAGAGAGACGAATCTGGCATTGATATCTGACATCACAACAGAGAGACGAATCTGGCATTGATATCTGACATCACAACAGAGAGACGAATCTGGCATTGATATCTGACATCACAACAGAGAGACGAATCTGGCATTGATATCTGACATCACAACAGAGAGACGAATCTGGCATTGATATCTGACATCACAACAGAGAGACGAATCTGGCATTGATATCTGACATCACAACAGAGAGACGAATCTGGCATTGATATCTGACATCACAACAGAGAGACGAATCTGGCATTGATATCTGACATCACAACAGAGAGATGAATCTGGCATTGATATCTGACATCACAACAGAGAGACGAATCTGGCATTGATATTTGACATCACAACAGAGAGACGAATCTGGCATTAATATTTGACATCACAACAGAGAGACGAATCTGGCATTGATATCTGACATCACAACAGAGAGACGAATCTGGCATTGATATTTGACATCACAACAGAGAGATGAATCTGGCATTGATATCTGACATCACAACAGAGAGACGAATCTGGCATTGATATCTGACATCACAACAGAGAGACGAATCTGGCATTAATATCTGACATCACAACAGAGAGACGAATCTGGCATTGATATTTGACATCACAACAGAGAGATGAATCTGGCATTGATATCTGACATCACAACAGAGAGACGAATCTGGCATTAATATCTGACATCACAACAGAGAGACGAATCTGGCATTGATATTTGACATCACAACAGAGAGATGAATCTGGCATTGATATCTGACATCACAACAGAGAGACGAATCTGGCATTAATATCTGACATCACAACAGAGAGACGAATCTGGCATTGATATTTGACATCACAACAGAGAGACTGGATGTCAATGTCAGAAAGATGACTGTGATGTCAGAACCCTCTAAATCTTGTAATTTACAGATGGTAAATGGCCTGTATTTGCATAGCGCTTTACTAGTCCCTAAGGACCCCAAAGCACTTTACACATCCAGTCATCCACCCATTCACACACTGGTGATGGCAGCTACATTGTAGCCACAGCCACCCTGGGGCGCACTGACAGAGATATTTAATTCCAAATGATTTGACTGCATCATTGCGTCTTTGAGTTATGACCCAAACTCTCTATCAACTTTGTGAATAAATTCACGTCCCCCTGTGACCTGATAATTACACCACAGTTCAGATGGCATGAATGAGTCATGAGGTCACACCAACAGTGACAACATCAGCAGTGACATCACTAAAGTTGCCAGGTGAGTCCATAAATAGAACCCGTGACGTGGAGCAGGTACCGCCGTTTTGGACAATGCCACGACGCAGGTATAGACGCAGACATGCGAGGTCTTCTCGCCCCGTTCGCAGACACAAGAGACCCCACAAGGCCTCGGGTGTCCGCAGACGTGGGAGAAGATACCGTCGCAGACATTAGACAATCTCAATAAACATGTAGGATGAACATCAAAACTTTGGTCCAATCAAGTTTTTTTTAGATAACATATGTTGTTGTTGTTCTGTGTGTGTTTGTTATCAATGTTGTGGAAAAAAGTTAAGCTTAGTAAGCCATCAAGCACTGATCACTCGTAGAAGAGCACCAATAGGAGACAGAACTAATTAGAAGGTGTTATTATTCAGTCTGTACATCGAATAGAAGGCACTAACCACAAGGTGATCTTCAATTCATCTCTGTGTGAATGTGAACGGGGCGAGAAGACCCCCACTAACTGCATGTCCCTAGACTGTGGGAGGAAGCTCGAGAGAACATCCAGACTCCACACAAAGACCCCGGCCTGATGAGGCTAGGGTCCTGAGTTCGATACCCTAAACTGAACGCAGGACAGAGGAAGGGATGGGTGATGTTCATGTGCGCCCAGGTGTATGATGTGGCTCTTTGTCTGTGACTGGTTGGCTGTCCCAGCCCTGGCCCTTCATGTATTTCAGTAATGTCCTTTTCTCCCGTCTCGTTTACATGTTTTTCCCTTGTGACCCATTCCTTCTGTCACGTGTGTTTCCCCCCCAGCCATCATGTTCTGTTTGTGCTTAGTTATGTCCATGTCTTATCTCCTGTCCCCTTTTCCCTCTGTATGTATTCACAGTGTACGTGTTCCTCGTCGGCTCGTCATGCTAAGTCTGCGTGTCTTATTCCGTCATGTGTCATGTATCACTCCAAATCTCACTGACTTTAACTAATAATAACTGTTTGCTGAGTGTTATGTCTAAAAGGTATTGCACAATCGCCTCTAGTAGAGGATCAGGTTTGTTTTCCACTGATAATGGATTTTAACATGACTGACCAATGATTGTGGAGCACGTCAATGTAGGATCTTATAAATACAACGAGCAAACTTAAATGTTTTAAAATGTTCAAAAAATTAATGTATTATATTTCTGAAGTATGACGGAAGGAAAAAGTTAAATTTTTTTCATATTTTAAAAAAAAATCCATGGGTTTAATGGGTCCATCATCACTATATTGAGGGCCTTGTATAATAGCCCAACTGCAAAAGTAAAGATTAACGGTGAACTTTCAGATGCTTTCAAGCTTGAAAGGTCCACAAGACAAGGATGCCCACTGAGTCCACTCTTATTTGCTATTTTTATAGAGCCATTGGCTGAAAGGATTAGGCAGAATGGTAACATAAAAGGGATTAATATCACTGGAAGTGAGCAGAAATTGGCCTTGTTTTTGAAGAGTAATACCAGCCGGCAGGTGTGGCAAGGCATCCAGCACCTAACCAACTATAAGATCAATCTCGGAGCTGCGGACGGTGACCTGGAGCTGGCAGAGGAGCTGAATATCTTCTTTGCCCGCTTTGAGACCAGGGTACCGGAGGCATTGGAGCCACAGCAGCAACACGCCACCCATAGCAGCACCACCCTCACCCTGGAAGAGCACGAGGTGAGGCGCATGCTGCAGGCTGTTAACCCGAGGAAGGCGGCGGGTCCTGATGGTGTGCCAGGTCGAATATTGAGGGATTGTGCAGGACAGCTGGCTGGGATCTTCACCAGGATTTTCAACAAATCCCTCGCACAGGCGACTGTCCCACTCTGCCTGAAGTCCTCCACCATAGTCCCCTTGCCTAAGAAGCCCCACATCACCGGCCTGAATGACTACAGACCGGTGGCACTCACCCCAGTGGTAATGAAATGCTTTGAGAAGCTGGTCCGCAGACACATCACAGCAGCCCTGCCCCGCAGCCTGGATCCACACCAGTTTGCCTACAGAGCAAACCGATCCACGGAAGACGCTGTAGCCACAGCACTCCATGCTGCATTAACTCACCTGGAAGAGCATGGTAGCTATGTGCGGATGCTCTTCGTGGATTACTGCTCAGCTTTTAACACCATCCTTCCACACAAACTGGTGGCCAAGCTACAAGACCTGGGGCTTCCAGACAGCACCTGCATGTGGATCAATAGCTTCCTCTCGGGCCATAGACAGAGAGTCAGAGTTGGCCATCACACATCCTCAGCCCTGAGTCTCAGCACTGGCTCACCCCAGGGCTGTGTGCTCAGTCCACTGCTCTACTCTCTCTACACACACGACTGCACTCCTCGCCACCACAGCAACATCTTTGTGAAATTTGCAGATGACACCACAGTGGTGGGGCTCATTTCCAAGGGAGACGAGTCTACGTACAGAGACGAGGTGGAGCAGCTGACGTCATGGTGTAAGGCCAATAACCTCCTCCTCAACACTTCAAAAACCAAAGAACTCATAATAGACTTCAGAAGGAAAAAGGCAGAGATCCAACCACTATTCATAAATGGGGACTGTGTAGAAAGGGTGGCAAGCTTCCGCTTCCTGGGAGTCAATATAGAGGAGAACCTTTCCTGGAGTGTGAACACCTCCGAGCTGCTGAAAAAGGCCCAACAGAGACTGTACTTCCTGAGAATTCTCAGGAGGAATAACATCACACAGAGACTGCTGGTGTCCTTCTACAGAGCCACCATTGAGAGTGTTCTAACTTACTGCATATGCATCTGGTACACTAGCTGCACAGGGGCTCAGAGGAAAGCACTCCAAGGGATCATTAACACTGCCCAAAAGATCACTGGCTGCCCTCTCCCCACACTGGAAGTTCTACACAACGCCCACTGTTTTAAAAAGGCCCAAAACATCATAAAAGACACCTCACATCCTGGCCACTCCCTGTTCGAACTGTTGCCCTCAGGCAGACGGTACAGGGCAATCAGAGCAAGGACTAATAGACTCAAACACAGCTGTTATCCAACTGCAATAACACATCTGAATACTACAAAAAAATGTCCATCACGCCACTCTTGTGTTAATCTATGCACGGTCTGAAGCATGTGTGTGGGAATGTATGTGAATGTTTTACTGTTATATCTTATTAGTATTTTAAGTATTCTATCTATTTTATTTATTGAATTTTATTGTTTTATTTATATTTTGATATTGCTAGGGATGATGCAATGATCGGGGACCATTCTTCATTTCGTTGTTCTCGTGACAATGACAATAAAGTTTCTGATTCTGATTCTGTTTGCAGATGACATTTTGGTTTACTTATCAAAACCTACCGAATCACTTATGGAGCTCATGTCAGTGTTAAAGGAGTATGGGCTATACTCGGGATATAAATTGAATATACAAAAAACACAAGTTCTTAGTAGCTTTTATAGCCCTCCCCAGAATCTGCTCAACAAATACAAACTAAGCTGGGACAAAAGAACTATCAAATATCTGGGCATAAACTTATCAATGGATATAACTAGCTTGGAAGAAATCAACTACCCCCTACTTAAAAAAGATATCATGCTAAATATTAGCAGATGGTCTATCTAAGCATTTCTTCTAGAGTGGACATCATAAAAATGAATATGCTCCCAAAGATATTAAACTTATTCCAGTCTGTTTCTATAGAAAACCCTGATAGATACTTTGTAGAGTGGGATAGGACCCTCTCAAGATCTATATGGGCGGGTAAAAAGCCAAGAGTTAAGTTCAAAACACTTCAGCTTCCCAAAGATAAAGGAGGATTAGGCATCCCTTGCCTACAGGATTACTACAGGGCAACACAAATAAGAAATCTGGTGGGCTGGTGTAAACCCGGATACTGTTCAACAGAGAGACGAATCTGGCATTAATATTTGACATCACAACAGAGAGACGAATTTGGCATTGATATTTGACATCACAACAGAGAGACGAATCTGGCATTGATATCTGACATCACAACAGAGAGACGAATCTGGCATTGATATTTGACATCACAACAGAGAGACGAATCTGGCATTGATATTTGACATCACAACAGAGACACGAATCTGGCATTGATATCTGACATCACAACAGAGAGACGAATCTGGCATTGATATTTGACATCACAACAGAGAGACGAATCTGGCATTAATATTTGACATCACAACAGAGAGACGAATCTGGCATTGATATTTGACATCACAACAGAGAGACGAATCTGGCATTAATATTTGACATCACAACAGAGAGACGAATCTGGCATTGATATTTGACATCACAACAGAGAGACGAATCTTTCATTGATATTTGACATCACAACAGAGAGACGAATCTGGCATTAATATTTGACATCACAACAGAGAGACGAATCTGGCATTAATATTTGACATCACAACAGAGAGACGAATCTGGCATTAATATTTGACATCACAACAGAGAGACGAATCTGGCATTAATATCTGACATCACAACAGAGAGACGAATCTGGCATTAATATCTGACATCACAACAGAGAGACGAATCTGGCATTGATATCTGACATCACAACAGAGAGACGAATCTGGCATTAATATTTGACATCACAACAGAGAGACGAATCTGGCATTGATATTTGACATCACAACAGAGAGACGAATTTGGCATTGATATTTGACATCACAACAGAGAGACGAATCTGGCATTGATATTTGACATCACAACAGAGAGACGAATCTGGCATTGATATTTGACATCACAACAGAGAGACGAATCTGGCATTGATATCTGACATCACAACAGAGAGAAGAATTTGGCATTAATATTTGACATCACAACAGAGAGACGAATTTGGCATTAATATTTGACATCACAACAGAGAGACGAATCTGGCATTGATATCTGACATCACAACAGAGAGAAGAATTTGGCATTAATATTTGACATCACAACAGAGAGACGAATTTGGCATTAATATTTGACATCACAACAGAGAGACGAATTTGGCATTAATATTTGACATCACAACAGAGAGACGAATCTGGCATTGATATTTGACATCACAACAGAGAGACGAATCTGGCATTGATATCTGACATCACAACAGAGAGACGAATTTGGCATTAATATCTGACATCACAACAGAGAGACGAATCTGGCATTGATATCTGACATCACAACAGAGAGACGAATCTGGCATTAATATCTGACATCACAACAGAGAGACGAATCTGGCATTAATATCTGACATCACAACAGAGAGACGAATTTGGCATTGATATCTGACATCACAACAGAGAGACGAATCTGGCATTGATATCTGACATCACAACAGAGAGACGAATCTGGCATTAATATCTGACATCACAACAGAGAGACGGATTTGGCATTGATATCTGACATCACAACAGAGAGAAGAATTTGGCATTGATATCTGACATCACAACAGAGAGACGAATCTGGCATTAATATTTGACATCACAACAGAGAGACGAATCTGGCATTGATATTTGACATCACAACAGAGAGACGAATCTGGCATTAATATCTGACATCACAACAGAGAGACGAATCTGGCATTAATATCTGACATCACAACAGAGAGACGAATCTGGCATTGATATCTGACATCACAACAGAGAGACGAATTTGGCATTGATATCTGACATCACAACAGAGAGAAGAATTTGGCATTGATATCTGACATCACAACAGAGAGACGAATCTGGCATTAATATCTGACATCACAACAGAGAGACGAATCTGGCATTGATATCTGACATCACAACAGAGAGACGAATCTGGCATTGATATCTGACATCACAACAGAGAGAAGAATTTGGCATTGATATCTGACATCACAACAGAGAGAAGAATTTGGCATTAATATTTGACATCACAACAGAGAGACGAATCTGGCATTAATATCTGACATCACAACAGAGAGACGAATCTGGCATTAATATTTGACATCACAACAGAGAGACGAATCTGGCATTGATATTTGACATCACAACAGAGAGACGAATTTGGCATTAATATTTGACATCACAACAGAGAGACGAATCTGGCATTAATATTTGACATCACAACAGAGAGACGAATCTGGCATTAATATTTGACATCACAACAGAGAGACGAATCTGGCATTGATATCTGACATCACAACAGAGAGACGAATCTGGCATTAATATTTGACATCACAACAGAGAGACGAATCTGGCATTGATATTTGACATCACAACAGAGAGACGAATTTGGCATTAATATTTGACATCACAACAGAGAGACGAATCTGGCATTGATATCTGACATCACAACAGAGAGATGAATCTGGCATTGATATTTGACATCACAACAGAGAGACGAATCTGGCATTAATATTTGACATCACAACAGAGAGACTGGATGTCAATGTCAGAAAGATGACTGTGATGTCAGAACCCTCTAAATCTTGTAATTTACAGATGGTAAATGGCCTGTATTTGCATAGCGCTTTACTAGTCCCTAAGGACCCCAAAGCACTTTACACATCCAGTCATCCACCCATTCACACACTGGTGATGGCAGCTACATTGTAGCCACAGCCACCCTGGGGCGCACTGACAGAGATATTTAATTCCAAATGATTTGACTGCATCATTGCGTCTTTGAGTTATGACCCAAACTCTCTATCAACTTTGTGAATAAATTCACGTCCCCCTGTGACCTCATAATTACACCACAGTTCAGATGGCATGAATGAGTCATGAGGTCACACCAACAGTGACAACATCAGCAGTGACATCACTAAAGTTGCCAGGTGAGTCCATAAATAGAACCCGTGACGTGGAGCAGGTACCGCCGTTTTGGACAATGCCACGACGCAGGTATAGACGCAGACATGCGAGGTCTTCTCGCCCCGTTCGCAGACACAAGAGACCCCACAAGGCCTCGGGTGTCCGCAGACGTGGGAGAAGATACCGTCGCAGACATTAGACAATCTCAATAAACATGTAGGATGAACATCAAAACTTTGGTCCAATCAAGTTTTTTTTAGATAACATATGTTGTTGTTGTTTTGTGTGTGTTTGTTATCAATGTTGTGGAAAAAAGTTAAGCTTAGTAAGCCATCAAGCACTGATCACTCGTAGAAGAGCACCAATAGGAGACAGAACTAATTAGAAGGTGTTATTATTCAGTCTGTACATCGAATAGAAGGCACTAACCACAAGGTGATCTTCAATTCATCTCTGTGTGAATGTGAACGGGGCGAGAAGACCCCCACTAACTGCATGTCCCTAGACTGTGGGAGGAAGCTCGAGAGAACATCCAGACTCCACACAAAGACCCCGGCCTGATGAGGCTAGGGTCCTGAGTTCGATACCCTAAACTGAACGCAGGACAGAGGAAGGGATGGGTGATGTTCATGTGTGCCCAGGTGTATGATGTGGCTCTTTGTCTGTGACTGGTTGGCTGTCCCAGCCCTGGCCCTTCATGTATTTCAGTAATGTCCTTTTCTCCCGTCTCGTTTCCATGTTTTTCCCTTGTGACCCATTCCTTCTGTCACGTGTGTTTCCCCCCCAGCCATCATGTTCTGCTTGTGCTTAGTTATGTCCATGTCTTATCTCCTCCAGTCTGCAAGTTGCATCCACAGGCAAGATTAATATACCCCTTCAAAGTGTTTTTTTTTCTTTTCTCTTGATATTCATTAAGCACTCTTTAGTTGTGTGTTTCAGCTCTCAGACTGATATTTATGCCCCATGATTAGCACTGTTAATGTGTTTGGTATCCAGGGAGCACATCCAGTGTTGGGGTGCCTGGTTATGATCCTCTCACTCATCCAGCCTATCGGGGCCTTGCTGCGCTGCGGACCACAACATCACCTGTATGTATCCATCTGTGTGTGTTTAATTAATATACTATATCATGCCTATACACATTTAAGAATACTCTGTTCAAATATTATTTAAAAAAAAATTAAAAATGGCCTCACTTTTTTTTTCTCTACAATTATTTAACAAATTTTGAAAACACGATAAACCAAAGGAATGGGGCAGTACATGCTTAATGACTAAATGCACTGCTCACGCGGCAAAGTGAGGTTATAAAGTTATTTGATAACCCTAAGAGTTGTATTCATACTTCAAGCTGATGATTTTATAGTTCTTCTCTTTTCTTTGATAGGAGGTATCTGTTCAACTGGACACATTTTTTAAATGCGGTGGTAATAAAATCTATAGCTGGTAAGCTTGTGTTTTACTTCATTCTACCATCTTGCATATATGCTAACATTTTCAATAGCAGACACACTGTCACCCATGCTGCTCGTCTTAAAATGCCTGCTTCTTTGTGTCACACAGTGGCAGCCATATTTACAGGCCTGGACAGGATTGACAGTGATGATGGGTGGCTATTGAAAGTGATGGGTGGCTTCTTTGCCTGGGAAGTTCTCTTCATCATCATTTTGGAGGTCCATGATTGGGTAGTTAAATACAGAGGTAAGCCTTTTTTTTTGCATTTCAGTGATGAAGGAAAAAATCATCACTACCCATATACACTTTAATGACAAAAACCAATCTAGACCCAACAGTCCATTTGCACGGTGAAGAGCCACCTGATCAGTTCAGCAGCATTTAGCTGACTGAGCGAAGAGTATAACCCCTGTACACCTCAGAATGTGGTTGGATGGGTAAAATAAACAGCACTGTATCACAAGATTTTCTGTGTATAACACAGCAGCATCAAATATTTGTCACGGTACGGCATGGCACACCGTGGAAGGAGTGGGGAAGGAGGACCCAGGCGCGGTGCTCTACGTATAGACAGTGTTTATTTACAGAGGGTGATATCAAACAACAATAAATCCCCGTGTTTCTCCCCAGACTCCCGTGTCGTGTCCTCCAAGTGCTCTCTGCTCCCGTGTCTGCACTCCCGGTGCTCGCTGCTCCTTAAGCCTTCCACGCTCCTCCTGCGGGAAACAATAGCGGCAGCAGTCAGGACACTGAACAATGGCAGGCATACACTACACGACCAAAACCTAAACTGGGTAACTAACGTGGAGTCCCAAGCAATGATCCCGCGTCGGTGGGAGCTCCAAGACTCTCTTAAGTAGCTCCCCCGACGAGGCCTGATCAGCAGCAGGTGTGTGGCTTCGGGTGTGGCCAGTCCCCTTGCAGGGCCACACCCTCCAGGCCTGACGCCGCCTATAAACAAGTGCTCAGCCACCCACACACACATATACACAAGCACAGGGAAGGGGGAGCAACACCAAAATACACAGCAATAATAATAATAATAATATAATACATGACTGCTCAGGGATCCTGGGTCGCCCAGTCCCAGGACCCTGACAATATTGGTATTTATGAATTGATGAGTGAAAACGCGTAAGAATGTCTCAATGGTAGTCTGCTGGAACAAAAGCTGTTACACTTTAACTGTGCTGAAGTACAGCGACAAAGGAATCTTTATCTTTCGATTTATTAAATGCATGAAAATACTCTGGGAATACTATACACGAAGGCTCAGCTCATGCACCACCAACCTAATGTTATCAGAGAGAACTTGCATTGAATTGTCTCAACTGAGACTATCCAATTTTGGACACGTGTAGTTTGACAATGCTGTGGCTCAATGTGTGGCTCAGTCACACAAATTATTAAAAAAAAATATGATCACAACCTCTTTGTGTCTACAAAAACTGGTTAATGTTTGGTGATTTTTAAAAAATGTTTTACCCCCCCGTGCCGCACACACTTTCCATGACCAATGGCAACTTGACATGCTAAATGTTTACATAGAGCTTCCAGCACATTGTTATCGTTCTGAAAGTTGTTGTTTTTTTGTTTTTTTTCAATCACCACAACTACTCAACTCGACTCAATTTTATTTAAATTGATTTCAAATTGTTCTTCTTCTGTTAAAGCTTAAAACTAATATCATAACTCAACCTGTATAAATAAAATGATTAAAAACATAGCTGACTGCTTTAGTTCACTTCAGTTAATGTGCCCTGCAATATTTCACTGTTCTTTGCTCTGGGTTTCAGATGATACTGCTGATCAAATGGAATCAGCATTGGTAAGCTGAAAGAAATATAAAAGCAAGCAATCACTGATTGCCACAAGATGGAGTATTTCTAATATAATTTTACTTTTTTTGTCAGGTCAAAGGTGACAGTTGCCTGATCGCTGTGTACCTTCTGGGAAACCTTTGCTTTTTGGTGGCACTTCTGGTTGGAATTGGAGAAAAATGAGCAGCAGCAGAATCTTCCAGAGTGTTTCCCTGTAGTTTTGTTGAATTTTATCATCAATTTTAACATACTTGATGAGAGACTGCACTGGAAATTCAGACCCACTGATGCATCAGTTGGCGAATCCTGGAAAGTTTCTCAGTAATGTCTTTAAAAAATATTACTTATGTTTTTTTTCTCTTTTGCTTTTAGTTGATAATTAAGGTGTACTTTCAATCAGCATTCAATTTCACTGGGCCAAGCATTACTGTCGTGTGTGTGTGTGTGTGTGTATAATATGTCTCACAGTTGCAAAGAAAGAAGTAGTTTCAGTCGCCTTTAGCCTCCACTCTGGCTGCCAGGTAAACCAGTTTCATTTTACAAGCTGGTTACATTTTTTAAGCCAAACAGCAATTTTGTATTAAAAAGTACTTTTAACAATTTTTCCTTTTACATTTTTAAATCAGGTCAACTCGACCCACATCATAATGGGAGGGTTAAAGCCCTTTTCACACATTAACATCTGTTAATATGACAGCATCTATGTATGAATCTGCACCTTTGTCACTTTCATTTGAAAAAAAAAAACTGTCATTGATTCAGCTCCTGAACTTCCCATTTAATGTACATTTTTTCATATATTTCTAATAATCTTGCTGTCAATAACAACTGACAATAAGACAACAAATTTTTAACTTCATTAAATTGAAAATTATGTATGTCAGTGTAGTAGTGTTAAATGCTTACCAGGTTCAGATGCAAATGAAGAAACTCCACTCAGGCAAGTCTGCTGGACCAGATGGAGTGAGTCCCCTCAAGGCCTGTGCCCCCCAGCTTTGTGGAGTCTTCCATAAACTGTTCATGCTGAGTCTGAAGAGGGTCCCAGTGCTGTGGAAGACATCAAGCCTCGTCCCTGTACCAAAGACGCCACGTCCCAGTGGCCCCCAGGATTACAGGCCTGTGACACTGACCTCCCACATCATGAAGACCCTGGAAAGGCTCATCCTGGACCAGATCTCACCCATTGTCAGACCACATCAGGATCCCATTCAATTTGCTTACCAGCCCCGTCTCACAGGACGCCATCATCTATCTGCTCAATCGTGTCTACATCCACCCGGACCAGCCGGCGAGCACTGTGAGGTTCATGTTTTTTTTTTACTTTTCCAGTGCTTGGTGATAAGCTAACAGCGATGCAGGGGGATGCTTCTCTAGTGTCCTGGATTGTTGATTACCTGACAGGAAGACCACAATATGTGCGTCTTCCACATTGTGTGTCTGACAAGGTAATCAGCAACACAGGAGCACCATAAGGGACCATCCTCTCCCCCTTCCTCTTCACCCTCTACACCACAGACTTCAGCCGCTGCACAGAGACCTGCATCTTCAGAAGTTTTGATGTAAATTTGTAAGTTTTGATGTAAGTAAATTTGCGGTCAATTTAGACTCAATTCAAAATCTCCTACTTGGGACGAACACTAAATGTAAATAGCTGACTTTCTAAATAAACCTATCCATCTTTGCAAGGTCAATTTTTGCTTTCATTAAATTCCAAATGTTTAGCCATAATTAGCTTAGCTGTCCTACTCTTGTTACTGCTCTTTCCTACTGCTGTTACAATCAAATGAACATCTCTGCAAAGATAAATTAGCTGAGACCTTAGGTTGATGGTAGTTACTAGCAAACACAGAAACGTACATACACTATATAGTACAGTTCTATGATACATCACCAAATAGAACAATTTGTGGCAATGCAGACAAGCAGAGAAACAGTTTAATTAGTTGAATTTGTTCACTTGATCGGAGGTGTGTTTCCTGCAGATATACAACATCGGATCTCAATGATTTTAAATGAGTAAAAGCCCTTGTGCGTTTAACCGGATTATTTATACCTTTAACATTCCAGCTTATAAAACGAAGAGCAGATGACTTTGCGAGCTTGCCATTCAGGTACCAAAATGCAGGTGCAGAAAAAATATGTCCCAACCTCTGGAATAATAAATCTTTCGTGCTTGAATCGATACGGTCCAATATCCTCTTTTCAGAGCTAGCAATAGCTCTCATAATCTCACTCATGTCATGGGGTGGTGCCTCCGGTCTGTCCTCAGCATGGTCCTGTCAGGATCTGACGGCGCCCTGACCGGTCGACCTGCCTGTGTGTGTGTGTGTGTGTGTGTGTGTGTGTGTGTGTGTGTTCACCCAGGGATTGACGGAGGATTTACGGACACTAAGGAAGCACTTGGAGGAGAGACGGGCACTCACTACTAGGGCTGGGTATCGTCACTGATTTCTAGAATCGATTCAATTCCGATTCACAAGGTCCCGAATCGATTCGATCCACGATTCGATTTAATTCGATTCGATTCGATTTAAATCTGGGAAATTTTGACAGTCAGAAATATTATAATTCAGATCAGTACATTTACATATTTTTGTATCAATAAAAAGGAAGCTGACACACGCAAGACTTTATCAAAGGTGTAAGCATCACAGCAGATGCCTTTGTGTCAAAGTAGCTGAAGATAAAACACAGAAAAACATGAAGGTGGTTTTCCTGGCCTGGGATTTTATAAAAATATTCTGCAGTACATCAAAAACGAAAGAAAACCATTAATCAACATATGAACATTACCTCTGAAGTTACAGAGGTTTTATTAGAGACACGGTTAAGCGTTTTGCATTTTGAATAATTTTAAAAAGTTTAAATTTGTTCAGTATTGAACAGCAGAAATGAGGTTTTCTTTTCGGAAGAATGTAAAAGGGAAAAAAACAGCGGCCGACAGCGCTGTAAACAACGGTAGACTTGTGCATAACAAGCAAGCGAATAATGAAGAAAGGGAAACTGTTCTTGAAGTACACAGAGAGAGAGAGAGAGGGCGAGAGAGAGACAGAGAGAGAGAGAGAGAGAGAGAGAGAGGGCGAGAGAGAGACAGAGAGAGAGAGAGAGACAGAGAGAGAGAGCTGTGCATCGCGGTGGAAGCAAAACAGTAAAAGTCAGAGTGAATTCATGACGATGTTTATGTGAATCTTCTTTTGCTGCTGGTTCGGTCAATATTGTTTGGAAAGAGATCAAACTAACAGCTTTAGAATCAGCGCATAAAGGGCGTGAACACAAAGCGCGGACCCGCCGACAGATCAGAATCAGTGAGCTGTCGGCTTTCAGCCCCGACCGTGTCCGTGCCGTCGGGTGAGAAAGGCGACATCTAAATGATTCTGATCCGCGGGTCGTGCTGTGTGTTTAAGTCTTTGTGCAGAATCCGTGTTCCTGCTCTCATTTACTGTCTTAGCTGTTTGGTGGTTCTTGAAATTTTGTGAGATGTCACCAGAGATTCTGGCATTTCGGGCAAAATAAATTTATATTAAAAAAATCGATTCAGGATTTTAATTAATCGATTTTACGTTATCCAAGCCATAATCGATCTTAATCAATGAATCGATTATAAAAACCCACCCCTACTCACTACCACGCACGGGCTTACACGGAAGGAGGGACGCACTATCACCATTGTTGCACATTTGAGCTGTTGTCACCTTGCTGCACTGTAAATAAATGCACTGTCATTATTTCTGAGCTCCGCGCCTGAGTCCACTCTTTAACAACCGTGACAGGTCCGAGGCTTTTGCGGCCTGCTCTTTCCCCGATCTAGTTTTGCTCATATTTCGTACACCGTAGCCTTGAAGATGTAAAAAGTGCCTCAGAGCAGCACACGGGCGTGTTATCATACTGTTGTTAAAAGTTCGTTAGTTTTGGAGCAATGGAATTATGAAACAAGTTAGTCCATTGAGGAGCCCTGTACAACACGTCTTCACATGGCTACCAGACACGCCCCCCGTCATTTTGTTATTATTCAATTCAGAACTGCCCAGACCAGACACAGTGACGTTTCACCAGAATCCCTTTGATCTCTGGTCTTCTTTATGACATCAGCACACGAAAACCTATAAATAGGGGAGAGGTTCTCACTCTTGGCAGTCTTTCAAAGAGAGTGGAAGAATTCACTAGGCAGGAAACTACTGGAAACTTGCGTTTCTGACACAGTCGACGGTATTTTTAAAAAATCTTTTAGTTGGTACAGAGATTTAGCATCAACTTCAATTTGAAATATGAGTCTGTCAAATCCTGTTGTATGCAACATGAGAGCCGAGAACGAAAAACTTAAACAGCAAATCAAAGAGCTGAAAAATGAGAATAAAACTCTCAAACAACAAAACTCTACCATACGTGACCTTAAAGTCGAGAACGCCGACCTTAAGGAGCAAAAAAGAGAGCTCATAAATGAGAACAAGATTCTCCAAAAAAACATTGAAGTTCTCTTCAAACGAAGTGGGTTCTCTAAAAACAAGAGGAAAAGAGACCTGCAACTAGAGAATGAAACAATTCACTTCAAAATTCAAGAGCTGGAATATTGGAACCAAATTCTAAAGGATTTAAACAGCTCCAAAACCAAAGAGATCCAGCAACAGAAAGAGGTGATGCAGGAAATGGAGGCAGAAATCAGAGAGTTGCAAAGCAGCAAGACAGGCTTGGTTATAAAAGTGGGAGACATGGAAAAGGACAACCAGTCTTTAAGAGAGGAAAATGATGTGACGGTAAAACGCATGTGTGAGCTGAAAAGGGACTTTGAAAAGGAAAAAGATGACATGCAACAGGAAATACAGGCTGTTAAAACTGAGCTCCATCAGGCAAACACAGCCTTTAAAGAGTTACAAGAGAGTGAAGAAAGAAAAAGGATCATGAATGAGGAAAACAAAACAACGGACAGTGAACAGCTCAGACAGACCCTGGAACGCCAATGCTTTGCACATGAAATTGACATATTGAGGCGGCATAACGAACTTCTTGAACAGGACCTCCAGGAGCTTTCCAAAAGGAGTGGTGATTCTCAAAAAGAACTGAAACCACACGATGAGGGTGTGAAAGGAGAATCACGGATCTCCAAAGCCACTGAGAAAGACTCCGAACATGATTTTGAAGTGACCAACAGAGAAAAGGAGTTGTTGTGCCATGAATTTGAGGAAATGAAAAGAGAGCTTGAAGAGGTCAAGAAAAATCTGTATGATTCACAGGAAGCCTTGACAACAGAAGACATGGCGTTGCAAACCCAAGCTCAGACTCCCAAAGTTTCACAGGAAGAACATAACAATCTGATAAACAACTACGATGTCCAAGTTGACATACTCAAACAACAAAATAAGGCCTTAGAAAATACGGTTAGTGACCTTACCAAAAAGATGTGGAATGGACGGGAAGCGATGAGACAAATGGAAAAGAACTTTCAAGAACAAAGGAAGCTACTCGAAAATCTCCGAGGAGAATTCGAGGAAATTTAGCACAACTACGACTTTGGCCCTCCCTATTAAAGCTGGTTAACGCAGGTTCAATAGGGCTATAACTTAGACAATGGAAGTTCATTTGATTTAATTGGCCCAAAATGAGTGACTGCACCCAGACACTCAGTAGCAAAAAAATTACAGAGATTCAAGAGAGAAAACTGTTTCTGCATAGACTCCTATAGTACTGCAAGTCGTGTCATCGCTTGGTGTCCTGCATAGAGTGCAGGTTTAAGGTATCTACGTATCTTTCAGAATTAGAAGCTATGCTGCGTCAGGGGTTATAACAGCTGTGCCCCCCCCCCCCCCCCCCCCCCCCCAACCGGTCGAGGCAGATGGCCGCCCCTCACTGAGCCTGGTTCTGCCGAAAGTTTCTTCCTGTTAAAAGGGAGTTTTTCTTTCCCACCGTCACCAAGTCTAAGGAGCTTGGAGAAAAGCGCCTGGACTTCTTTAACTTAAAGAAGTCCAGGCGCTTTTCTTTCCAAGCTCCTTAGACTACTATGGCCTTGATGACTGATAACCTTCACAGACACTGTCATCAAGGGTTTGCTCACAGGGGATCATCTGATTGTTGGGGGGTTTTCTCTCTTATATTGTATGGTCTTTACCTTACAATATAAACAGCCGAGAAGCGGCTATTTTTGCCATCCGGTGCTTTAGAAATACATCTTAGCTGAACTGAACTCCATAACATCTGGACCGAAATGCCTACACACAACGGTAGGCATTTCAATCAAGAGCTCTGTCCAAAACGTTCAATGACAAGCATCAGCACCAGGATTGTTTTTTAGCTCACCAACAGTTCATGTTCCCTACCCATTTTTTATTGTAACTGCAACTTTGTAAGACTGGGTTGGGAGATGTTCTTGTGGTGAGCTTTTATTTACATAATTGGTTTCTTTAATAGTGAAATAAAATAAATTTGTATAACTGGAAACAGCGTTCTCCTGTGTGATTATCACATTGTATTCTTTAAACCATATAACAGAATATATAATATATATAATTTACTCATAGTAATATTAATATCTAATGTGATTGAGTTTCCTTATCTCTACTTATGTGCTGATGTGTTCACTGAGGCCATTGTATGGTCCATTTTGGCTGCATTTCCATGTTTTAAACATGAAATTTGCTTATTTAAAGGGTGTCTCATGTATCTCTTATGCAGAAATATGTGTTGCCTAGCTGGACAAATGTAGCACAGGTCTACTATTATTGGTCACGTGTGTTTTCCCCCCCAGCCATCATGTTCTGTTTGTGCTTAGTTATGTCCATGTCTTATCTCCTGTCCCCTTTTCCCTCTGTATGTATTCACAGTGTACGTGTTCCTCGTCGGTTCGTCATGCTAAGTCTGCGTGTCTTATTCCGTCATGTGTCATGTATCACTCCAAATCTCACTGACTTTAACTAATAATAACTGTTTGCTGAGTGTTATGTCTAAAAGGTATTGCACAATCGCCTCTAGTAGAGGATCAGGTTTGTTTTCCACTGATAATGGATTTTAACATGACTGACCAATGATTGTGGAGCACGTCAATGTAGGATCTTATAAATACAACGAGCAAACTTAAATGTTTTAAAATGTTCAAAATATTAATATATTATATTTCTGAAGTATGACGGAAGGAAAAAGTTACATTTTTTTCATATTTTAAAAAAAAATCCATGGGTTTAATGGGTCCATCATCACTATATTGAGGGCCTTGTATAATAGCCCAACTGAAAAAGTAAAGATTAACGGTGAACTTTCAGATGCTTTCAAGCTTGAAAGGTCCACAAGACAAGGATGCCCACTGAGTCCACTCTTATTTGCTATTTTTATAGAGCCATTGGCTGAAAGGATTAGGCAGAATGGTAACATAAAAGGGATTAATATCACTGGAAGTGAGCAGAAATTGGCCTTGTTTGCAGATGACATTTTGGTTTACTTATCAAAACCTACCGAATCACTTATGGAGCTCATGTCAGTGTTAAAGGAGTATGGGCTATACTCGGGATATAAATTGAATATACAAAAAACACAAGTTCTTAGTAGCTTTTATAGCCCTCCCCAGAATCTGCTCAACAAATACAAACTAAGCTGGGACAAAAGAACTATCAAATATCTGGGCATAAACTTATCAATGGATATAACTAGCTTGGAAGAAATCAACTACCCCCTACTTAAAAAAGATATCATGCTAAATATTAGCAGATGGTCTATCTAAGCATTTCTTCTAGAGTGGACATCATAAAAATGAATATGCTCCCAAAGATATTAAACTTATTCCAGTCTGTTTCTATAGAAAACCCTGATAGATACTTTGTAGAGTGGGATAGGACCCTCTCAAGATTTATATGGGCGGGTAAAAAGCCAAGATTTAAGTTCAAAACACTTCAGCTTCCCAAAGATAAAGGAGGATTAGGCATCCCTTGCCTACAGGATTACTACAGGGCAACACAAATAAGAAATCTGGTGGGCTGGTGTAAACCCGGATACTGTTCAACAGAGAGACGAATCTGGCATTAATATTTGACATCACAACAGAGAGACGAATCTGGCATTAATATCTGACATCACAACAGAGAGACGAATCTGGCATTGATATCTGACATCACAACAGAGAGACGAATCTGGCATTGATATCTGACATCACAACAGAGAGACGAATCTGGCATTGATATCTGACATCACAACAGAGAGACGAATCTGGCATTGATATCTGACATCACAACAGAGAGACGAATCTGGCATTGATATCTGACATCACAACAGAGAGACGAATCTGGCATTAATATTTGACATCACAACAGAGAGACGAATCTGGCATTAATATCTGACATCACAACAGAGAGACGAATCTGGCATTAATATCTGACATCACAACAGAGAGACGAATCTGGCATTAATATCTGACATCACAACAGAGAGACGAATCTGGCATTGATATTTGACATCACAACAGAGAGACGAATCTGGCATTGATATTTGACATCACAACAGAGAGACGAATCTGGCATTGATATCTGACATCACAACAGAGAGACAAATCTGGCATTAATATCTGACATCACAACAGAGAGACGAATCTGGCATTGATATTTGACATCACAACAGAGAGACGAATCTGGCATTGATATCTGACATCACAACAGAGAGACGAATCTGGCATTAATATCTGACATCACAAAAGAGAGACGAATCTGGCATTAATATCTGACATCACAACAGAGAGACGAATCTGGCATTGATATTTGACATCACAACAGAGAGACGAATCTGGCATTAATATCTGACATCACAACAGAGAGACGAATCTGGCATTGATATTTGACATCACAACAGAGAGATGAATCTGGCATTAATATCTGACATCACAACAGAGAGATGAATCTGGCATTAATATCTGACATCACAACAGAGAGACGAATCTGGCATTAATATCTGACATCACAACAGAGAGACGAATCTGGCATTGATATCTGACATCACAACAGAGAGATGAATCTGGCATTGACATTTGATATCACAACAGAGAGACTGGATGTCAATGTCAGAAAGATGACTGTGATGTCAGAACCCTCTAAATCTTGTAATTTACAGATGGTAAATGGCCTGTATTTGCATAGCGCTTTACTAGTCCCTAAGGACCCCAAAGCACTTTACACATCCAGTCATCCACCCATTCACACACTGGTGATGGCAGCTACATTGTAGCCACAGCCACCCTGGGGCGCACTGACAGAGATATTTAATTCCAAATGATTTGACTGCATCATTGCCTCTTTGAGTTATCACCCAAACTCTCTATCAACTTTGTGAATAAATTCACGTCCCCCTGTGACCTGATAATTACACCACAGTTCAGATGGCATGAATGAGTCATGAGGTCACACCAACAGTGACAACATCAGCAGTGACATCACTAAAGTTGCCAGGTGAGTCCATAAATAGAACCCGTGACGTGGAGCAGGTACCGCCGTTTTGGACAATGCCACGACGCAGGTATAGACGCAAATATGCGAGGTCTTCTCGCCCCGTTCGCAGACACAAGAGACCCCACAAGGCCTCGGGTGTCCGCAGACGTGGGAGAAGATACCGTCGCAGACATTAGACAATCTCAATAAACATGTAGGATGAACATCAAAACTTTGGTCCAATCAAGTTTTTTTTAGATAACATATGTTGTTGTTGTTCTGTGTGTGTTTGTTATCAATGTTGTGGAAAAAAGTTAAGCTTAGTAAGCCATCAAGCACTGATCACTCGTAGAAGAGCACCAATAGGAGACAGAACTAATTAGAAGGTGTTATTATTCAGTCTGTACATCGAATAGAAGGCACTAACCACAAGGTGATCTTCAATTCATCTCTGTGTGAATGTGAACGGGGCGAGAAGACCCCCACTAACTGCATGTCCCTAGACTGTGGGAGGAAGCTCGAGAGAACATCCAGACTCCACACAAAGACCCCGGCCTGATGAGGCTAGGGTCCTGAGTTCGATACCCTAAACTGAACGCAGGACAGAGGAAGGGATGGGTGATGTTCATGTGCGCCCAGGTGTATGATGACACCTGGGCGCACTTTCACACTGAAACACCAAGTAGGAAACTAATTTGCACATGACTCGTGAAAGTTATTCCTTCCTCTTAGTAATAATGGTGCTTTTAATAAATATAGCCTGGTTGTAGCTTTGGAGGCCAGACTCAGTAAATGAAATATTTTTTAAGTGAAATATAGATTTAGTAAAATTGTATGTTCAGTAATGATACTTGTTTTCATAAATTGGATGCAGGAGAAATCTTAGACAAGAACTTCAGAAGCTGATGATTTTATAGTTCTTCTCTTTTCTTTGATAGGAGGTATCTGTTCAACTGGACACATTTTTTAAATGCGGTGGTAATAAAATCTATAGCTGGTAAGCTTGTGTTTTACTTCATTCTACCATCTTGCATATATGCTAACATTTTCAATAGCAGACACACTGTCACCCATGCTGCTCGTCTTAAAATGCCTGCTTCTTTGTGTCACACAGTGGCAGCCATATTTACAGGCCTGGACAGGATTGACAGTGATGATGGGTGGCTATTGAAAGTGATGGGTGGCTTCTTTGCCTGGGAAGTTCTCGTCATCATCATTTTGGAGGTCCATGATTGGGTAGTTAAACACAGAGGTAAGCCTTTTTTTTTGCATTTCAGTGATGAAGGAAAAAATCATCACTACCCATATACACTTTAATGACAAAAACCAATCTAGACCCAACAGTCCATTTGCACGGTGAAGAGCCACCTGATCAGTTCAGCAGCATTTAGCTGACTGAGCGAAGAGTATAACCCCTGTACACCTCAGAATGTGGTTGGATGGGTAAAATAAACAGCACTGTATCACAAGATTTTCTGTGTATAACACAGCAGCATCAAATATTTGTCACGGTACGGCATGGCACACCGTGGAAGGAGTGGGGAAGGAGGACCCAGGCGCGGTGCTCTACGTATAGACAGTGTTTATTTACAGAGGGTGATATCAAACAACAATAAATCCCCGTGTTTCTCCCCAGACTCCCGTGTCGTGTCCTCCAAGTGCTCTCTGCTCCCGTGTCTGCACTCCCGGTGCTCGCTGCTCCTTAAGCCTTCCACGCTCCTCCTGCGGGAAACAATAGCGGCAGCAGTCAGGACACTGAACAATGGCAGGCATACACTACACGACCAAAACCTAAACTAGGTAACTAACGTGGAGTCCCAAGCAATGATCCCGCGTCGGTGGGAGCTCCAAGACTCTCTTAAGTAGCTCCCCCGACGAGGCCTGATCAGCAGCAGGTGTGTGGCTTCGGGTGTGGCCAGTCCCCTTGCAGGGCCACACCCTCCAGGCCTGACGCCGCCTATAAACAAGTGCTCAGCCACCCACACACACATATACACAAGCACAGGGAAGGGGGAGCAACACCAAAATACACAGCAATAATAATAATAATAATATAATACATGACTGCTCAGGGATCCTGGGTCGCCCAGTCCCAGGACCCTGACAATATTGGTATTTATGAATTGATGAGTGAAAACGCGTAAGAATGTCTCAATGGTAGTCTGCTGGAACAAAAGCTGTTACACTTTAACTGTGCTGAAGTACAGCGACAAAGGAATCTTTATCTTTCGATTTATTAAATGCATGAAAATACTCTGGGAATACTATACACGAAGGCTCAGCTCATGCACCACCAACCTAATGTTATCAGAGAGAACTTGCATTGAATTGTCTCAACTGAGACTATCCAATTTTGGACACGTGTAGTTTGACAATGCTGTGGCTCAATGTGTGGCTCAGTCACACAAATTATTAAAAAAAAATATGATCACAACCTCTTTGTGTCTACAAAAACTGGTTAATGTTTGGTGATTTTTAAAAAATGTTTTACCCCCCCGTGCCGCACACACTTTCCATGACCAATGGCAACTTGACATGCTAAATGTTTACATAGAGCTTCCAGCACATTGTTATCGTTCTGAAAGTTGTTGTTTTTTTGTTTTTTTTCAATCACCACAACTACTCAACTCGACTCAATTTTATTTAAATTGATTTCAAATTGTTCTTCTTCTGTTAAAGCTTAAAACTAATATCATAACTCAACCTGTATAAATAAAATGATTAAAAACATAGCTGACTGCTTTAGTTCACTTCAGTTAATGTGCCCTGCAATATTTCACTGTTCTTTGCTCTGGGTTTCAGATGATACTGCTGATCAAATGGAATCAGCATTGGTAAGCTGAAAGAAATATAAAAGCAAGCAATCACTGATTGCCACAAGATGGAGTATTTCTAATATAATTTTACTTTTTTTGTCAGGTCAAAGGTGACAGTTGCCTGATCGCTGTGTACCTTCTGGGAAACCTTTGCTTTTTGGTGGCACTTCTGGTTGGAATTGGAGAAAAATGAGCAGCAGCAGAATCTTCCAGAGTGTTTCCCTGTAGTTTTGTTGAATTTTATCATCAATTTTAACATACTTGATGAGAGACTGCACTGGAAATTCAGACCCACTGATGCATCAGTTGGCGAATCCTGGAAAGTTTCTCAGTAATGTCTTTAAAAAATATTACTTATGTTTTTTTTCTCTTTTGCTTTTAGTTGATAATTAAGGTGTACTTTCAATCAGCATTCAATTTCACTGGGCCAAGCATTACTGTCGTGTGTGTGTGTGTGTGTGTATAATATGTCTCACAGTTGCAAAGAAAGAAGTAGTTTCAGTCGCCTTTAGCCTCCACTCTGGCTGCCAGGTAAACCAGTTTCATTTTACAAGCTGGTTACATTTTTTAAGCCAAACAGCAATTTTGTATTAAAAAGTACTTTTAACAATTTTTCCTTTTACATTTTTAAATCAGGTCAACTCGACCCACATCATAATGGGAGGGTTAAAGCCCTTTTCACACATTAACATCTGTTAATATGACAGCATCTATGTATGAATCTGCACCTTTGTCACTTTCATTTGAAAAAAAAAAACTGTCATTGATTCAGCTCCTGAACTTCCCATTTAATGTACATTTTTTCATATATTTCTAATAATCTTGCTGTCAATAACAACTGACAATAAGACAACAAATTTTTAACTTCATTAAATTGAAAATTATGTATGTCAGTGTAGTAGTGTTAAATGCTTACCAGGTTCAGATGCAAATGAAGAAACTCCACTCAGGCAAGTCTGCTGGACCAGATGGAGTGAGTCCCCTCAAGGCCTGTGCCCCCCAGCTTTGTGGAGTCTTCCATAAACTGTTCATGCTGAGTCTGAAGAGGGTCCCAGTGCTGTGGAAGACATCAAGCCTCGTCCCTGTACCAAAGACGCCACGTCCCAGTGGCCCCCAGGATTACAGGCCTGTGACACTGACCTCCCACATCATGAAGACCCTGGAAAGGCTCATCCTGGACCAGATCTCACCCATTGTCAGACCACATCAGGATCCCATTCAATTTGCTTACCAGCCCCGTCTCACAGGACGCCATCATCTATCTGCTCAATCGTGTCTACATCCACCCGGACCAGCCGGCGAGCACTGTGAGGTTCATGTTTTTTTTACTTTTCCAGTGCTTGGTGATAAGCTAACAGCGATGCAGGGGGATGCTTCTCTAGTGTCCTGGATTGTTGATTACCTGACAGGAAGACCACAATATGTGCGTCTTCCACATTGTGTGTCTGACAAGGTAATCAGCAACACAGGAGCACCATAAGGGACCATCCTCTCCCCCTTCCTCTTCACCCTCTACACCACAGACTTCAGCTGCTGCACAGAGACCTGCATCTTCAGAAGTTTTGATGTAAATTTGTAAGTTTTGATGTAAGTAAATTTGCGGTCAATTTAGACTCAATTCAAAATCTCCTACTTGGGACGAACACTAAATGTAAATAGCTGACTTTCTAAATAAACCTATCCATCTTTGCAAGGTCAATTTTTGCTTTCATTAAATTCCAAATGTTTAGCCATAATTAGCTTAGCTGTCCTACTCTTGTTACTGCTCTTTCCTACTGCTGTTACAATCAAATGAACATCTCTGCAAAGATAAATTAGCTGAGACCTTAGGTTGATGGTAGTTACTAGCAAACACAGAAACTTACATACACTATATAGTACAGTTCTATGATACATCACCAAATAGAACACTTTGTGGCAATGCAGACAAGCAGAGAAACAGTTTAATTAGTTGAATTTGTTCACTTGATCGGAGGTGTGTTTCCTGCAGATATACAACATCGGATCTCAATGATTTTAAATGAGTAAAAGCCCTTGTGCGTTTAACCGGATTATTTATACCTTTAACATTCCAGCTTATAAAACGAAGAGCAGATGACTTTGCGAGCTTGCCATTCAGGTACCAAAATGCAGGTGCAGAAAAAATATGTCCCAACCTCTGGAATAATAAATCTTTCGTGCTTGAATCGATACGGTCCAATATCCTCTTTTCAGAGCTAGCAATAGCTCTCATAATCTCACTCATGTCATGGGGTGGTGCCTCCGGTCTGTCCTCAGCATGGTCCTGTCAGGATCTGACGGCGCCCTGACCGGTCGACCTGCCAGTGTGTGTGTGTGTGTGTGTGTGTGTGTGTGTGTGTGTGTTCACCCAGGGATTGACGGAGGATTTACGGACACTAAGGAAGCACTTGGAGGAGAGACGGGCACTCACTACTAGGGCTGGGTATCGTCACTGATTTCTAGAATCGATTCAAATCCGATTCACAAGGTCCCGAATCGATTCGATCCACGATTCGATTTAATTCGATTCGATTCGATTTAAATCTGGGAAATTTTGACAGTCAGAAATATTATAATTCAGATCAGTACATTTACATATTTTTGTATCAATAAAAAGGAAGCTGACACACGCAAGACTTTATCAAAGGTGTAAGCATCACAGCAGATGCCTTTGTGTCAAAGTAGCTGAAGATAAAACACAGAAAAACATGAAGGTGGTTTTCCTGGCCTGGGATTTTATAAAAATATTCTGCAGTACATCAAAAACGAAAGAAAACCATTAATCAACATATGAACATTACCTCTGAAGTTACAGAGGTTTTATTAGAGACACGGTTAAGCGTTTTGCATTTTGAATAATTTTAAAAAGTTTAAATTTGTTCAGTATTGAACAGCAGAAATGAGGTTTTCTTTTCGGAAGAATGTAAAAGGGAAAAAAACAGCGGCCGACAGCGCTGTAAACAACGGTAGACTTGTGCATAACAAGCAAGCGAATAATGAAGAAAGGGAAACTGTTCTTGAAGTACACAGAGAGAGAGAGAGAGGGCGAGAGAGAGACAGAGAGAGAGAGAGACAGAGAGAGAGAGAGGGCGAGAGAGAGAGACAGAGAGACAGAGAGAGAGAGCTGTGCATCGCGGTGGAAGCAAAACAGTAAAAGTCAGAGTGAATTCATGACGATGTTTATGTGAATCTTCTTTTGCTGCTGGTTCGGTCAATATTGTTTGGAAAGAGATCAAACTAACAGCTTTAGAATCAGCGCATAAAGGGCGTGAACACAAAGCGCGGACCCGCCGACAGATCAGAATCAGTGAGCTGTCGGCTTTCGGCCCCGACCGTGTCCGTGCCGTCGGGTGAGAAAGGCGACATCTAAATGATTCTGATCCGCGGGTCGTGCTGTGTGTTTAAGTCTTTGTGCAGAATCCGTGTTCCTGCTCTCATTTACTGTCTTAGCTGTTTGGTGGTTCTTGAAATTTTGTGAGATGTCACCAGAGATTCTGGCATTTCGGGCAAAATAAATTTATATTAAAAAAATCGATTCAGGATTTTAATTAATCGATTTTACGTTATCCAAGCCATAATCGATCTTAATCAATGAACTGATTATAAAAACCCACCCCTACTCACTACCACGCACGGGCTTACACGGAAGGAGGGACGCACTATCACCATTGTTGCACATTTGAGCTGTTGTCACATTGCTGCACTGTAAATAAATGCACTGTCATTATTTCTGAGCTCCGCGCCTGAGTCCACTCTTTAACAACCGTGACAGGTCCGAGGCTTTTGCGGCCTGCTCTTTCCCCGATCTAGTTTTGCTCATATTTCGTACACCGTAGCCTTGAAGATGTAAAAAGTGCCTCAGAGCAGCACACGGGCGTGTTATCGTACTGTTGTTAAAAGTTCGTTAGTTTTGGAGCAATGGAATTATGAAACAAGTTAGTCCATTGAGGAGCCCTGTACAACACGTCTTCACATGGCTACCAGACACGCCCCCCGTCATTTTGTTATTATTCAATTCAGAACTGCCCAGACCAGACACAGTGACGTTTCACCAGAATCCCTTTGATCTCTGGTCTTCTTTATGACATCAGCACACGAAAACCTATAAATAGGGGAGAGGTTCTCACTCTTGGCAGTCTTTCAAAGAGAGTGGAAGAATTCACTAGGCAGGAAACTACTCGAAACTTGCGTTTCTGACACAGTCGACGGTATTTTTAAAAAATCTTTTAGTTGGTACAGAGATTTAGCATCAACTTCAATTTGAAATATGAGTCTGTCAAATCCTGTTGTATGCAACATGAGAGCCGAGAACGAAAAACTTAAACAGCAAATCAAAGAGCTGAAAAATGAGAATAAAACTCTCAAACAACAAAACTCTACCATACGTGACCTTAAAGTCGAGAACGCCGACCTTAAGGAGCAAAAAAGAGAGCTCATAAATGAGAACAAGATTCTCCAAAAAAACATTGAAGTTCTCTTCAAACGAAGTGGGTTCTCTAAAAACAAGAGGAAAAGAGACCTGCAACTAGAGAATGAAACAATTCACTTCAAAATTCAAGAGCTGGAATATTGGAACCAAATTCTAAAGGATTTAAACAGCTCCAAAACCAAAGAGATCCAGCAACAGAAAGAGGTGATGCAGGAAATGGAGGCAGAAATCAGAGAGTTGCAAAGCAGCAAGACAGGCTTGGTTATAAAAGTGGGAGACATGGAAAAGGACAACCAGTCTTTAAGAGAGGAAAATGATGTGACGGTAAAACGCATGTGTGAGCTGAAAAGGGACTTTGAAAAGGAAAAAGATGACATGCAACAGGAAATACAGGCTGTTAAAACTGAGCTCCATCAGGCAAACACAGCCTTTAAAGAGTTACAAGAGAGTGAAGAAAGAAAAAGGATCATGAATGAGGAAAACAAAACAACGGACAGTGAACAGCTCAGACAGACCCTGGAACGCCAATGCTTTGCACATGAAATTGACATATTGAGGCGGCATAACGAACTTCTTGAACAGGACCTCCAGGAGCTTTCCAAAAGGAGTGGTGATTCTCAAAAAGAACTGAAACCACACGATGAGGGTGTGAAAGGAGAATCACGGATCTCCAAAGCCACTGAGAAAGACTCCGAACATGATTTTGAAGTGACCAACAGAGAAAAGGAGTTGTTGTGCCATGAATTTGAGGAAATGAAAAGAGAGCTTGAAGAGGTCAAGAAAAATCAGTATGATTTACAGGAAGCCTTGAAAACAGAAGACATGGCGTTGCAAACCCAAGCTCAGACTCCCAAAGTTTCACAGGAAGAACATAACGATCTGATAAACAACTACGATGTCCAAGTTGACATACTCAAACAACAAAATAAGGCCTTAGAAAATAAGGTTAGTGACCTTACCAAAAAGATGTGGAATGGACGGGAAGCGATGAGACAAATGGAAAAGAACTTTCAAGAACAAAGGAAGCTACTCGAAAATCTCCGAGGAGAATTCGAGGAAATTTAGCACAACTACGACTTTGGCCCTCCCTATTAAAGCTGGTTAACGCAGGTTCAATAGGGCTATAACTTAGACAATGGAAGTTCATTTGATTTAATTGGCCCAAAATGAGTGACTGCACCCAGACACTCAGTAGCAAAAAAATTACAGAGATTCAAGAGAGAAAACTGTTTCTGCATAGACTCCTATAGTACTGCAAGTCGTGTCATCGCTTGGTGTCCTGCATAGAGTGCAGGTTTAAGGTATCTACGTATCTTTCAGAATTAGAAGCTATGCTGCGTCAGGGGTTATAACAGCTGTGCCCCCCCCCCCCCCCCCCCAACCGGTCGAGGCAGATGGCCGCCCCTCACTGAGCCTGGTTCTGCCGAAAGTTTCTTCCTGTTAAAAGGGAGTTTTTCTTTCCCACCGTCACCAAGTCTAAGGAGCTTGGAGAAAAGCGCCTGGACTTCTTTAACTTAAAGAAGTCCAGGCGCTTTTCTTTCCAAGCTCCTTAGACTACTATGGCCTTGATGACTGATAACCTTCACAGACACTGTCATCAAGGGTTTGCTCACAGGGGATCATCTGATTGTTGGGGGGTTTTCTCTCTTATATTGTATGGTCTTTACCTTACAATATAAACAGCCGAGAAGCGGCTATTTTTGCCATCCGGTGCTTTAGAAATACATCTTAGCTGAACTGAACTCCATAACATCTGGACCGAAATGCCTACACACAACGGTAGGCATTTCAATCAAGAGCTCTGTCCAAAACGTTCAATGACAAGCATCAGCACCAGGATTGTTTTTTAGCTCACCAACAGTTCATGTTCCCTACCCATTTTTTATTGTAACTGCAACTTTGTAAGACTGGGTTGGGAGATGTTCTTGTGGTGAGCTTTTATTTACATAATTGGTTTCTTTAATAGTGAAATAAAATAAATTTGTATAACTGGAAACAGCGTTCTCCTGTGTGATTATCACATTGTATTCTTTAAACCATATAACAGAATATATAATATATATAATTTACTCATAGTAATATTAATATCTAATGTGATTGAGTTTCCTTATCTCTACTTATGTGCTGATGTGTTCACTGAGGCCATTGTATGGTCCATTTTGGCTGCATTTCCATGTTTTAAACATGAAATTTGCTTATTTAAAGGGTGTCTCATGTATCTCTTATGCAGAAATATGTGTTGCCTAGCTGGACAAATGTAGCACAGGTCTACTATTATTGGTCACGTGTGTTTTCCCCCCCAGCCATCATGTTCTGGCATTAATATCTGACATCACAACAGAGAGATGAATCTGGCATTAATATTTGACATCACAACAGAGAGACGAATCTGGCATTGATATCTGACATCACAACAGAGAGACGAATCTGGCATTGATATCTGACATCACAACAGAGAGACGAATCTGGCATTGATATCTGACATCACAACAGAGAGACGAATTTGGCATTAATATTTGACATCACAACAGAGAGACGAATCTGGCATTGATATCTGACATCACAACAGAGAGACGAATCTGGCATTGATATCTGACATCACAACAGAGAGACGAATCTGGCATTAATATTTGACATCACAACAGAGAGACGAATCTGGCATTGATATCTGACATCACAACAGAGAGACGAATCTGGCATTAATATCTGACATCACAACAGAGAGACGAATCTGGCATTGATATCTGACATCACAACAGAGAGACGAATCTGGCATTAATATCTGACATCACAACAGAGAGACGAATCTGGCATTAATATTTGACATCACAACAGAAAGACGAATTTGGCATTGATATTTGACATCACAACAGAGACACGAATCTGGCATTAATATCTGACATCACAACAGAGAGATGAATCTGGCATTAATATTTGACATCACAACAGAGACACGAATCTGGCATTAATATCTGACATCACAACAGAGAGATGAATCTGGCATTAATATTTGACATCACAACAGAGACACGAATCTGGCATTAATATTTGACATCACAACAGAGAGACGAATCTGGCATTGATATCTGACATCACAACAGAGAGATGAATCTGGCATTGATATCTGACATCACAACAGAGAGATGAATCTGGCATTAATATCTGACATCACAACAGAGAGACGAATCTGGCATTAATATCTGACATCACAACAGAGAGATGAATCTGGCATTGATATCTGACATCACAACAGAGACACGAATCTGGCATTAATATCTGACATCACAACAGAGAGACGAATCTGGCATTAATATTTGACATCACAACAGAGAGACGAATTTGGCATTAATATCTGACATCACAACAGAGAGATGAATCTGGCATTAATATCTGACATCACAACAGAGAGACGAATCTGGCATTAATATCTGACATCACAACAGAGAGACGAATCTGGCATTGATATTTGACATCACAACAGAGAGACGAATCTGGCATTGATATCTGACATCACAACAGAGAGATGAATCTGGCATTAATATCTGACATCACAACAGAGAGACGAATCTGGCATTGATATTTGACATCACAACAGAGACACGAATCTGGCATTGATATCTGACATCACAACAGAGAGATGAATCTGGCATTAATATCTGACATCACAACAGAGAGACGAATCTGGCATTGATATCTGACATCACAACAGAGAGACGAATCTGGCATTAATATTTGACATCACAACAGAGAAGCGAATCTGGCATTGATATCTGACATCACAACAGAGAGACGAATTTGGCATTGATATCTGACATCACAACAGAGAGACGAATCTGGCATTAATATCTGACATCACAACATAGAGACGAATCTGGCATTAATATCTGACATCACAACAGAGAGACGAATTTGGCATTGATATTTGACATCACAACAGAGAGACGAATTTGGCATTAATATTTGACATCACAATAGAGAGACGAATCTGGCATTGATATTTGACATCACAACAGAGAGACTGGATGTCAATGTCAGAAAGATGACTGTGATGTCAGAACCCTCTAAATCTTGTAATTTACAGATGGTAAATGGCCTGTATTTGCATAGCGCTTTACTAGTCCCTAAGGACCCCAAAGCACTTTACACATCCAGTCATCCACCCATTCACACACTGGTGATGGCAGCTACATTGTAGCCACAGCCACCCTGGGGCGCACTGACAGAGATATTTAATTCCAAATGATTTGACTGCATCATTGCGTCTTTGAGTTATGACCCAAACTCTCTCTCAACTTTGTGAATAAATTCACGTCCCCCTGTGACCTCATAATTACACCACAGTTCAGATGGCATGAATGAGTCATGAGGTCACACCAACAGTGACAACATCAGCAGTGACATCACTAAAGTTGCCAGGTGAGTCCATAAATAGAACCCGTGACGTGGAGCAGGTACCGCCGTTTTGGACAATGCCACGACGCAGGTATAGACGCAGACATGCGAGGTCTTCTCGCCCCGTTCGCAGACACAAGAGACCCCACAAGGCCTCGGGTGTCCGCAGACGTGGGAGAAGATACCGTCGCAGACATTAGACAATCTCAATAAACATGTAGGATGAACATCAAAACTTTGGTCCAATCAAGTTTTTTTTAGATAACATATGTTGTTGTTGTTCTGTGTGTGTTTGTTATCAATGTTGTGGAAAAAAGTTAAGCTTAGTAAGCCATCAAGCACTGATCACTCGTAGAAGAGCACCAATAGGAGACAGAACTAATTAGAAGGTGTTATTATTCAGTCTGTACATCGAATAGAAGGCACTAACCACAAGGTGATCTTCAATTCATCTCTGTGTGAATGTGAACGGGGCGAGAAGACCCCCACTAACTGCATGTCCCTAGACTGTGGGAGGAAGCTCGAGAGAACATCCAGACTCCACACAAAGACCCCGGCCTGATGAGGCTAGGGTCCTGAGTTCGATACCCTAAACTGAACGCAGGACAGAGGAAGGGATGGGTGATGTTCATGTGCGCCCAGGTGTATGATGTGGCTCTTTGTCTGTGACTGGTTGGCTGTCCCAGCCCTGGCCCTTCATGTATTTCAGTAATGTCCTTTTCTCCCGTCTCGTTTACATGTTTTTCCCTTGTGACCCATTCCTTCTGTCACGTGTGTTTCCCCCCCAGCCATCATGTTCTGTTTGTGCTTAGTTATGTCCATGTCTTATCTCCTGTCCCCTTTTCCCTCTGTATGTATTCACAGTGTACGTGTTCCTCGTCGGCTCGTCATGCTAAGTCTGCGTGTCTTATTCCGTCATGTGTCATGTATCACTCCAAATCTCACTGACTTTAACTAATAATAACTGTTTGCTGAGTGTTATGTCTAAAAGGTATTGCACAATCGCCTCTAGTAGAGGATCAGGTTTGTTTTCCACTGATAATGGATTTTAACATGACTGACCAATGATTGTGGAGCACGTCAATGTAGGATCTTATAAATACAACGAGCAAACTTAAATGTTTTAAAATGTTCAAAAAATTAATGTATTATATTTCTGAAGTATGACGGAAGGAAAAAGTTAAATTTTTTTCATATTTTAAAAAAAAATCCATGGGTTTAATGGGTCCATCATCACTATATTGAGGGCCTTGTATAATAGCCCAACTGCAAAAGTAAAGATTAACGGTGAACTTTCAGATGCTTTCAAGCTTGAAAGGTCCACAAGACAAGGATGCCCACTGAGTCCACTCTTATTTGCTATTTTTATAGAGCCATTGGCTGAAAGGATTAGGCAGAATGGTAACATAAAAGGGATTAATATCACTGGAAGTGAGCAGAAATTGGCCTTGTTTGCAGATGACATTTTGGTTTACTTATCAAAACCTACCGAATCACTTATGGAGCTCATGTCAGTGTTAAAGGAGTATGGGCTATACTCGGGATATAAATTGAATATACAAAAAACACAAGTTCTTAGTAGCTTTTATAGCCCTCCCCAGAATCTGCTCAACAAATACAAACTAAGCTGGGACAAAAGAACTATCAAATATCTGGGCATAAACTTATCAATGGATATAACTAGCTTGGAAGAAATCAACTACCCCCTACTTAAAAAAGATATCATGCTAAATATTAGCAGATGGTCTATCTAAGCATTTCTTCTAGAGTGGACATCATAAAAATGAATATGCTCCCAAAGATATTGTACTTATTCCAGTCTGTTTCTATAGAAAACCCTGATAGATACTTTGTAGAGTGGGATAGGACCCTCTCAGGTTTTATATGGGCGGGTAAAAAGCCAAGATTTAAGTTCAAAACACTTCAGCTTCCCAAAGATAAAGGAGGATTAGGCATCCCTTGCCTACAGGATTACTACAGGGCAACACAAATAAGAAATCTGGTGGGCTGGTGTAAACCCGGATACTGTTCAACAGAGAGACGAATCTGGCATTAATATTTGACATCACAACAGAGAGACGAATTTGGTATTAATATTTGACATCACAACAGAGAACCGAATCTGGCATTAATATCTGACATCACAACAGAGAGACGAATCTGGCATTGATATCTGACATCACAACAGAGAGACGAATCTGGCATTAATATCTGACATCACAACAGAGAGACGAATCTGGCATTGATATCTGACATCACAACAGAGAGATGAATCTGGCATTAATATTTGACATCACAACAGAGAGATGAATCTGGCATTAATATTTGACATCACAACAGAGAGACGAATTTGGCATTGATATCTGACATCACAACAGAGAGACGAATCTGGCATTAATATCTGACATCACAACAGAGAGACGAATCTGGCATTGATATCTGACATCACAACAGAGAGACGAATCTGGCATTGATATCTGACATCACAACAGAGAGACGAATCTGGCATTGATATCTGACATCACAACAGAGAGACGAATCTGGCATTGATATCTGACATCACAACAGAGAGACGAATCTGGCATTGATATCTGACATCACAACAGAGAGACGAATCTGGCATTGATATCTGACATCACAACAGAGAGACGAATCTGGCATTGATATCTGACATCACAACAGAGAGACGAATTTGGCATTAATATTTGACATCACAACAGAGAGACGAATCTGGCATTGATATCTGACATCACAACAGAGAGACGAATCTGGCATTGATATCTGACATCACAACAGAGAGACGAATCTGGCATTAATATTTGACATCACAACAGAGAGACGAATCTGGCATTGATATCTGACATCACAACAGAGAGACGAATCTGGCATTAATATCTGACATCACAACAGAGAGACGAATCTGGCATTGATATCTGACATCACAACAGAGAGACGAATCTGGCATTAATATCTGACATCACAACAGAGAGACGAATCTGGCATTAATATTTGACATCACAACAGAAAGACGAATTTGGCATTGATATTTGACATCACAACAGAGACACGAATCTGGCATTAATATCTGACATCACAACAGAGAGATGAATCTGGCATTAATATTTGACATCACAACAGAGACACGAATCTGGCATTAATATCTGACATCACAACAGAGAGATGAATCTGGCATTAATATTTGACATCACAACAGAGAGACGAATCTGGCATTAATATCTGACATCACAACAGAGAGATGAATCTGGCATTAATATTTGACATCACAACAGAGACACGAATCTGGCATTAATATCTGACATCACAACAGAGAGATGAATCTGGCATTAATATCTGACATCACAACAGAGAGACGAATCTGGCATTAATATTTGACATCACAACAGAAAGACGAATTTGGCATTGATATTTGACATCACAACAGAGAGATGAATCTGGCATTGATATTTGACATCACAACAGAGACACGAATCTGGCATTAATATTTGACATCACAACAGAGAGACGAATCTGGCATTAATATCTGACATCACAACAGAGAGATGAATCTGGCATTAATATCTGACATCACAACAGAGAGATGAATCTGGCATTGATATCTGACATCACAACAGAGAGATGAATCTGGCATTAATATCTGACATCACAACAGAGAGACGAATCTGGCATTAATATCTGACATCACAACAGAGAGATGAATCTGGCATTGATATCTGACATCACAACAGAGACACGAATCTGGCATTAATATCTGACATCACAACAGAGACACGAATCTGGCATTAATATCTGACATCACAACAGAGAGACGAATCTGGCATTAATATTTGACATCACAACAGAGAGACGAATTTGGCATTAATATCTGACATCACAACAGAGAGATGAATCTGGCATTAATATCTGACATCACAACAGAGAGACGAATCTGGCATTAATATCTGACATCACAACAGAGAGATGAATCTGGCATTGATATCTGACATCACAACAGAGAGACGAATCTGGCATTGATATTTGACATCACAACAGAGACACGAATCTGGCATTGATATCTGACATCACAACAGAGAGATGAATCTGGCATTAATATCTGACATCACAACAGAGAGACGAATCTGGCATTGATATCTGACATCACAACAGAGAGACGAATCTGGCATTAATATTTGACATCACAACAGAGAGACGAATTTGGCATTAATATCTGACATCACAACAGAGAGATGAATCTGGCATTGATATCTGACATCACAACAGAGAGACGAATCTGGCATTGATATTTGACATCACAACAGAGACACGAATCTGGCATTGATATCTGACATCACAACAGAGAGATGAATCTGGCATTAATATCTGACATCACAACAGAGAGACGAATCTGGCATTGATATCTGACATCACAACAGAGAGACGAATTTGGCATTAATATCTGACATCACAACAGAGAGACGAATTTGGCATTAATATCTGACATCACAACATAGAGACGAATCTGGCATTAATATCTGACATCACAACAGAGAGACGAATTTGGCATTGATATTTGACATCACAACAGAGAGACGAATTTGGCATTAATATTTGACATCACAATAGAGAGACGAATCTGGCATTGATATTTGACATCACAACATAGAGACGAATCTGGCATTAATATCTGACATCACAACAGAGAGACGAATTTGGCATTGATATTTGACATCACAACAGAGAGACGAATTTGGCATTGATATCTGACATCACAACAGAGAGACGAATCTGGCATTAATATCTGACATCACAACATAGAGACGAATCTGGCATTAATATCTGACATCACAACAGAGAGACGAATTTGGCATTAATATTTGACATCACAATAGAGAGACGAATCTGGCATTGATATTTGACATCACAACAGAGAGACGAATCTGGCATTGATATTTGACATCACAACAGAGAGACGAATCTGGCATTGATATCTGACATCACAACAGAGAGACGAATCTGGCATTAATATCTGACATCACAACATAGAGACGAATCTGGCATTGATATTTGACATCACAACAGAGAGACGAATTTGGCATTAATATTTGACATCACAATAGAGAGACGAATCTGGCATTGATATTTGACATCACAACAGAGAGACGAATCTGGCATTGATATTTGACATCACAACAGAGAGACGAATTTGGCATTAATATTTGACATCACAACAGAGACACGAATCTGGCATTGATATTTGACATCACAACAGAGAGATGAATCTGGCATTGATATTTGACATCACAACAGAGAGACGAATCTGGCATTGATATTTGACATCACAACAGAGAGACTGGATGTCAATGTCAGAAAGATGACTGTGATGTCAGAACCCTCTAAATCTTGTAATTTACAGATGGTAAATGGCCTGTATTTGCATAGCGCTTTACTAGTCCCTAAGGATCCCAAAGCACTTTACACATCCAGTCATCCACCCATTCACACACTGGTGATGGCAGCTACATTGTAGCCACAGCCACCCTGGGGCGCACTGACAGAGATATTTAATTCCAAATGATTTGACTGCATCATTGCGTCTTTGAGTTATGACCCAAACTCTCTCTCAACTTTGTGAATAAATTCATGTCCCCCTGTGACCTCATAATTACACCACAGTTCAGATGGCATGAATGAGTCATGAGGTCACACCAACAGTGACAACATCAGCAGTGACATCACTAAAGTTGCCAGGTGAGTCCATAAATAGAACCCGTGACGTGGAGCAGGTACCGCCGTTTTGGACAATGCCACGACGCAGGTATAGACGCAGACATGCGAGGTCTTCTCGCCCCGTTCGCAGACACAAGAGACCCCACAAGGCCTCGGGTGTCCGCAGACGTGGGAGAAGATACCGTCGCAGACATTAGACAATCTCAATAAACATGTAGGATGAACATCAAAACTTTGGTCCAATCAAGTTTTTTTTAGATAACATATGTTGTTGTTGTTCTGTGTGTGTTTGTTATCAATGTTGTGGAAAAAAGTTAAGCTTAGTAAGCCATCAAGCACTGATCACTCGTAGAAGAGCACCAATAGGAGACAGAACTAATTAGAAGGTGTTATTATTCAGTCTGTACATCGAATAGAAGGCACTAACCACAAGGTGATCTTCAATTCATCTCTGTGTGAATGTGAACGGGGCGAGAAGACCCCCACTAACTGCATGTCCCTAGACTGTGGGAGGAAGCTCGAGAGAACATCCAGACTCCACACAAAGACCCCGGCCTGATGAGGCTAGGGTCCTGAGTTCGATACCCTAAACTGAACGCAGGACAGAGGAAGGGATGGGTGATGTTCATGTGCGCCCAGGTGTATGATGTGGCTCTTTGTCTGTGACTGGTTGGCTGTCCCAGCCCTGGCCCTTCATGTATTTCAGTAATGTCCTTTTCTCCCGTCTCGTTTACATGTTTTTCCCTTGTGACCCATTCCTTCTGTCACGTGTGTTTCCCCCCCCAGCCATCATGTTCTGCTTGTGCTTAGTTATGTCCATGTCTTATCTCCTGTCCCCTTTTCCCTCTGTATGTATTCACAGTGTACATGTTCCTCGTCGGCTCGTCATGCTAAGTCTGCGTGTCTTATTCCGTCATGTGTCATGTATCACTCCAAATCTCACTGACTTTAACTAATAATAACTGTTTGCTGAGTGTTATGTCTAAAAGGTATTGCACAATCGCCTCTAGTAGAGGATCAGGTTTGTTTTCCACTGATAATGGATTTTAACATGACTTACCAATGATTGTGGAGCACGTCAATGTAGGATCTTATAAATACAACGAGCAAACTTAAATGTTTTAAAATGTTCAAAATATTAATATATTATATTTCTGAAGTATGACGGAAGGAAAAAGTTACATTTTTTTTTATATTTTAAAAAAAAATCCATGGGTTTAATGGGTCCATCATCACTATATTGAGGGCCTTGTATAATAGCCCAACTGCAAAAGTAAAGATTAACGGTGAACTTTCAGATGCTTTCAAGCTTGAAAGGTCCACAAGACAAGGATGCCCACTGAGTCCACTCTTATTTGCTATTTTTATAGAGCCATTGGCTGAAAGGATTAGGCAGAATGGTAACATAAAAGGGATTAATATCACTGGAAGTGAGCAGAAATTGGCCTTGTTTGCAGATGACATTTTGGTTTACTTATCAAAACCTACCGAATCACTTATGGAGCTCATGTCAGTGTTAAAGGAGTATGGGCTATACTCGGGATATAAATTGAATATACAAAAAACACAAGTTCTTAGTAGCTTTTATAGCCCTCCCCAGAATCTGCTCAACAAATACAAACTAAGCTGGGACAAAAGAACTATCAAATATCTGGGCATAAACTTATCAATGGATATAACTAGCTTGGAAGAAATCAACTACCCCCTACTTAAAAAAGATATCATGCTAAATATTAGCAGATGGTCTATCTAAGCATTTCTTCTAGAGTGGACATCATAAAAATGAATATGCTCCCAAAGATATTGTACTTATTCCAGTCTGTTTCTATAGAAAACCCTGATAGATACTTTGTAGAGTGGGATAGGACCCTCTCAAGATTTATATGGGCGGGTAAAAAGCCAAGAGTTAAGTTCAAAACACTTCAGCTTCCCAAAGATAAAGGAGGATTAGGCATCCCTTGCCTACAGGATTACTACAGGGCAACACAAATAAGAAATCTGGTGGGCTGGTGTAAACCCGGATACTGTTCAACAGAGAGACGAATCTGGCATTAATATCTGACATCACAACAGAGAGACGAATCTGGCATTAATATCTGACATCACAACAGAGAGAAGAATTTGGCATTAATATTTGACATCACAACAGAGAGACGAATCTGGCATTGATATCTGACATCACAACAGAGAGACGAATCTGGCATTGATATTTGACATCACAACAGAGAGACGAATCTGGCATTGATATCTGACATCACAACAGAGAGACGAATCTGGCATTAATATCTGACATCACAACAGAGAGACGAATTTGGCATTGATATTTGACATCACAACAGAGAGACGAATCTGGCATTAATATCTGACATCACAACAGAGAGACGAATCTGGCATTAATATCTGACATCACAACAGAGAGACGAATCTGGCATTAATATTTGACATCACAACAGAGAGACGAATCTGGCATTAATATTTGACATCACAACAGAGAAGAATCTGGCATTAATATTTGACATCACAACAGAGAGACGAATCTGGCATTGATATTTGACATCACAACAGAGAGACGAATCTGGCATTAATATCTGACATCACAACAGAGAGACGAATCTGGCATTAATATCTGACATCACAACAGAGAGACGAATCTGGCATTAATATTAGACATCACAACAGAGAGACGAATCTGGCATTGATATTTGACATCACAACAGAGAGACTGGATGTCAATGTCAGAAAGATGACTGTGATGTCAGAACCCTCTAAATCTTGTAATTTACAGATGGTAAATGGCTTGTATTTGCATAGCGCTTTACTAGTCCCTAAGGACCCCAAAGCACTTTACACATCCAGTCATCCACCCATTCACACACTGGTGATGGCAGCTACATTGTAGCCACAGCCACCCTGGGGCGCACTGACAGAGATATTTAATTCCAAATGATTTGACTGCATCATTGCGTCTTTGAGTTATGACCCAAACTCTCTATCAACTTTGTGAATAAATTCACGTCCCCCTGTGACCTCATAATTACACCACAGTTCAGATGGCATGAATGAGTCATGAGGTCACACCAACAGTGACAACATCAGCAGTGACATCACTAAAGTTGCCAGGTGAGTCCATAAATAGAACCCGTGACGTGGAGCAGGTACCGCCGTTTTGGACAATGCCACGACGCAGGTATAGACGCAGACATGCGAGGTCTTCTCGCCCCGTTCGCAGACACAAGAGACCCCACAAGGCCTCGGGTGTCCGCAGACGTGGGAGAAGATACCGTCGCAGACATTAGACAATCTCAATAAACATGTAGGATGAACATCAAAACTTTGGTCCAATCAAGTTTTTTTTAGATAACATATGTTGTTGTTGTTTTGTGTGTGTTTGTTATCAATGTTGTGGAAAAAAGTTAAGCTTAGTAAGCCATCAAGCACTGATCACTCGTAGAAGAGCACCAATAGGAGACAGAACTAATTAGAAGGTGTTATTATTCAGTCTGTACATCGAATAGAAGGCACTAACCACAAGGTGATCTTCAATTCATCTCTGTGTGAATGTGAACGGGGCGAGAAGACCCCCACTAACTGCATGTCCCTAGACTGTGGGAGGAAGCTCGAGAGAACATCCAGACTCCACACAAAGACCCCGGCCTGATGAGGCTAGGGTCCTGAGTTTGATACCCTAAACTGAACGCAGGACAGAGGAAGGGATGGGTGATGTTCATGTGCGCCCAGGTGTATGATGTGGCTCTTTGTCTGTGACTGGTTGGCTGTCCCAGCCCTGGCCCTTCATGTATTTCAGTAATGTCCTTTTCTCCCGTCTCGTTTACATGTTTTTCCCTTGTGACCCATTCCTTCTGTCACGTGTGTTTCCCCCCCAGCCATCATGTTCTGCTTGTGCTTAGTTATGTCCATGTCTTATCTCCTGTCCCCTTTTCCCTCTGTATGTATTCACAGTGTACATGTTCCTCGTCGGCTCGTCATGCTAAGTCTGCGTGTCTTATTCCGTCATGTGTCATGTATCACTCCAAATCTCACTGACTTTAACTAATAATAACTGTTTGCTGAGTGTTATGTCTAAAAGGTATTGCACAATCGCCTCTAGTAGAGGATCAGGTTTGTTTTCCACTGATAATGGATTTTAACATGACTTACCAATGATTGTGGAGCACGTCAATGTAGGATCTTATAAATACAACGAGCAAACTTAAATGTTTTAAAATGTTCAAAATATTAATATATTATATTTCTGAAGTATGACGGAAGGAAAAAGTTACATTTTTTTCATATTTAAAAAAAAAATCCATGGGTTTAATGGGTCCATCATCACTATATTGAGGGCCTTGTATAATAGCCCAACTGCAAAAGTAAAGATTAACGGTGAACTTTCAGATGCTTTCAAGCTTGAAAGGTCCACAAGACAAGGATGCCCACTGAGTCCACTCTTATTTGCTATTTTTATAGAGCCATTGGCTGAAAGGATTAGGCAGAATGGTAACATAAAAGGGATTAATATCACTGGAAGTGAGCAGAAATTGGCCTTGTTTGCAGATGACATTTTGGTTTACTTATCAAAACCTACCGAATCACTTATGGAGCTCATGTCAGGGTTAAAGGAGTATGGGCTATACTCGGGATATAAATTGAATATACAAAAAACACAAGTTCTTAGTAGCTTTTATAGCCCTCCCCAGAATCTGCTCAACAAATACAAACTAAGCTGGGACAAAAGAACTATCAAATATCTGGGCATAAACTTATCAATGGATATAACTAGCTTGGAAGAAATCAACTACCCCCTACTTAAAAAAGATATCATGCTAAATATTAGCAGATGGTCTATCTAAGCATTTCTTCTAGAGTGGACATCATAAAAATGAATATGCTCCCAAAGATATTAAACTTATTCCAGTCTGTTTCTATAGAAAACCCTGATAGATACTTTGTAGAGTGGGATAGGACCCTCTCAAGATTTATATGGGCGGGTAAAAAGCCAAGATTTAAGTTCAAAACACTTCAGCTTCCCAAAGATAAAGGAGGATTAGGCATCCCTTGCCTACAGGATTACTACAGGGCAACACAAATAAGAAATCTGGTGGGCTGGTGTAAACCCGGATACTGTTCAACAGAGAGACGAATCTGGCATTAATATTTGACATCACAACAGAGACACGAATCTGGCATTAATATTTGACATCACAACAGAGAGACGAATCTGGCATTAATATTTGACATCACAACAGAGAGACGAATCTGGCATTAATATTTGACATCACAACAGAGACACGAATCTGGCATTGATATTTGACATCACAACAGAGACACGAATCTGGCATTAATATTTGACATCACAACAGAGACACGAATCTGGCATTAATATTTGACATCACAACAGAGAGACGAATCTGGCATTAATATTTGACATCACAAAGGAGACACGAATCTGGCATTGATATCTGACATCACAACAGAGAGACGAATCTGGCATTAATATTTGACATCACAAAGGAGACACGAATCTGGCATTAATATCTGACATCACAACAGAGACACGAATCTGGCATTAATATTTGACATCACAACAGAGAGACGAATCTGGCATTAATATTTGACATCACAACAGAGAGACGAATCTGGCATTAATATTTGACATCACAACAGAGACACGAATCTGGCATTAATATCTGACATCACAACAGAGACACGAATCTGGCATTAATATTTGACATCACAACAGAGAGACGAATCTGGCATTAATATTTGACATCACAACAGAGACACGAATCTGGCATTAATATTTGACATCACAACAGAGAGACGAATCTGGCATTAATATTTGACATCACAAAGGAGACACGAATCTGGCATTAATATCTGACATCACAACAGAGAGACGAATCTGGCATTAATATTTGACATCACAACAGAGACACGAATCTGGCATTGATATTTGACATCACAAAGGAGACACGAATCTGGCATTAATATCTGACATCACAACAGAGAGACAAATCTGGCATTAATATTTGACATCACAACAGAGAGACGAATCTGGCATTAATATCTGACATCACAACAGAGAGATGAATCTGGCATTAATATCTGACATCACAACAGAGAGACGAATCTGGCATTAATATCTGACATCACAACAGAGAGACGAATCTGGCATTAATATCTGACATCACAACAGAGACACGAATCTGGCATTAATATTTGACATCACAACAGAGAGACGAATCTGGCATTGATATTTGACATCACAACAGAGAGACGAATCTGGCATTAATATCTGACATCACAACAGAGAGACGAATCTGGCATTAATATTTGACATCACAACAGAGAGACGAATCTGGCATTGATATCTGACATCACAACAGAGAGACGAATCTGGCATTAATATCTGACATCACAACAGAGAGACGAATCTGGCATTGATATTTGACATCACAACAGAGAGACGAATCTGGCATTAATATCTGACATCACAACAGAGAGACGAATCTGGCATTGATATTTGACATCACAACAGAGAGACGAATCTGGCATTAATATCTGACATCACAACAGAGAGACGAATCTGGCATTGATATTTGACATCACAACAGAGAGACGAATCTGGCATTAATATCTGACATCACAACAGAGAGACGAATCTGGCATTGATATTTGACATCACAACAGAGAGACGAATCTGGCATTAATATCTGACATCACAACAGAGAGACGAATTTGGCATTGATATTTGACATCACAACAGAGAGACGAATCTGGCATTGATATCTGACATCACAACAGAGAGACGAATCTGGCATTGATATTTGACATCACAACAGAGAGACGAATTTGGCATTAATATTAGACATCACAACAGAGAGACGAATCTGGCATTGATATTTGACATCACAACAGAGAGATGAATCTGGCATTGATATTTGACATCACAACAGAGAGACGAATTTGGCATTAATATTAGACATCACAACAGAGAGACGAATCTGGCATTGATATTTGACATCACAACAGAGAGATGAATCTGGCATTGATATTTGACATCACAACAGAGAGACTGGATGTCAATGTCAGAAAGATGACTGTGATGTCATAACCCTCTAAATCTTGTAATTTACAGATGGTAAATGGCCTGTATTTGCATAGCGCTTTACTAGTCCCTAAGGACCCCAAAGCACTTTACACATCCAGTCATCCACCCATTCACACACTGGTGATGGCAGCTACATTGTAGCCACAGCCACCCTGGGGCGCACTGACAGAGATATTTAATTCCAAATGATTTGACTGCATCATTGCGTCTTTGAGTTATGACCCAAACTCTCTATCAACTTTGTGAATAAATTCACGTCCCCCTGTGACCTCATAATTACACCACAGTTCAGATGGCATGAATGAGTCATGAGGTCACACCAACAGTGCCAACATCAGCAGTGACATCACTAAAGTTGCCAGGTGAGTCCATAAATAGAACCCGTGACGTGGAGCAGGTACCGCCGTTTTGGACAATGCCACGACGCAGGTATAGACGCAGACATGCGAGGTCTTCTCGCCCCGTTCGCAGACACAAGAGACCCCACAAGGCCTCGGGTGTCCGCAGACGTGGGAGAAGATACCGTCGCAGACATTAGACAATCTCAATAAACATGTAGGATGAACATCAAAACTTTGGTCCAATCAAGTTTTTTTTAGATAACATATGTTGTTGTTGTTTTGTGTGTGTTTGTTATCAATGTTGTGGAAAAAAGTTAAGCTTAGTAAGCCATCAAGCACTGATCACTCGTAGAAGAGCACCAATAGGAGACAGAACTAATTAGAAGGTGTTATTATTCAGTCTGTACATCGAATAGTAGGCACTAACCACAAGGTGATCTTCAATTCATCTCTGTGTGAATGTGAACGGGGCGAGAAGACCCCCACTAACTGCATGTCCCTAGACTGTGGGAGGAAGCTCGAGAGAACATCCAGACTCCACACAAAGACCCCGGCCTGATGAGGCTAGGGTCCTGAGTTCGATACCCTAAACTGAACGCAGGACAGAGGAAGGGATGGGTGATGTTCATGTGTGCCCAGGTGTATGATGTGGCTCTTTGTCTGTGACTGGTTGGCTGTCCCAGCCCTGGCCCTTCATGTATTTCAGTAATGTGTAACCCAGTAGAGAAAACTACCTTTTGTTATTTTTTTCTTGTTTTCGTTTTGATTGTATAAATGTATTTTCATTATTTTATTTTGAAAAGAAACATTTATTTTGAAAAAAGGAAGTGTGATCCTCTAGCAAACTTTATTTTCTGTTGCTGGATCACAAGGGATAAATGCCTTTTTCATTGGTTGAAGGTGGTTTTAGCCCCGTCTTCCGAAACACCAGACCATCATTTCACATGAGCTAGATCTTTTCGCACGTGGAAATAGATGAGACAGGTCACGGATAGCTCGTGCGGAATTTTCTAACATTTTGGTGAGTTTAGCCCATGGGTTTGAAAAGTTAATAATGTGTTAGTCTGTTGCTAAAAGTTGTTTCTTCTGTTCATACCGATTCGCGAGTGGTAATTTGCTGTTTAAAAACGGTTGAAATGCTGTTGTGGTAGGATTTGTTTAGCATACTCGAAGGATGATTGGAAAAATGTATTATCTTGCTGGTTATACCTATTAATCATAATTTCATGGTTAAAAAGAGAACAAGAAATTCATTTGTTGTTTACATGGTTAAAATAATTTCATGTATAACGAGAGATATATTCAAAGCATGCATGTAATGTATTACTGTGGTAATGTGAAAGATGTGAAAAGAGATAGAGAACTAAAGCTATAGCTGTGATACAAGAGAAGAAACGGAGCTGGCTGTGTACAATAATGTTAATATTGTTGTGCAGGCTAGGTTTTTTTCCCTTGTCCGTGTGGAAGGAACTAAGATTTTGGATTCCAATGGATTCTCTCCGGATGGAGATGGCGAGCCTGAGCCCAGACTGAACTTTGCAGAGGAACTTACTCTTCTTCCTCGACGGAGACTCCCAAGTGGTAACACACAAACCACAAACGAAAGAGAACAAGAACTAGACTAAGAATTTTTGACTTGACAAATGACCAAAGACAAAAAGACAATTGAATATTGAGCTCAAACGACTATTTCTGGGGTTATTTTTGTTTTGCCGGCTTCTTCCTCTTATTGTTATGGTTATTATCACTACTACTGTCAATGTGGAATTTGTGTCTTGTTTATTTCATTTTTGTGCAAAATAATAACTGTTGCTGCTCAAATTCCTGTCTCCAGCCATTTCATTCTGCATTCGCCTCGCTTTCTATTGTAGCCCTGCCGAACCTAGCAACTGATCCGTAGTTTGGCTGTCCTAAACTATTTAAAATGAGTCAGTGGTTACAGTAAGTCTTGGCGAGCCAGCCAGGAGGCTTTTTCTCATGTGATTACAAGTATATAACGCACCCCAAATGGACCGTCTTGTTGAACGTGAATCTGTTAAAGTCCCAAATTCGGTGATCGTGAGCGAAATAGCTGGAGATGAGCAAATTGATGAGGTGACTGAATTCCTAAAACAGTATGGGTCAATCTCAAGAGTCTTAAAGGTAGATGATGGTAAATCTGAGTTTATCTCGAGTGTTGTTGTTGAGTACAATTCAGGTACTGCTGTTGATGCTCTTGAGCCGTTACCTTACAACCACATATCCGATAGCGGGGTTAAGTATAGAATACAGTCTCTTGCAAGCGTATACACGCGATGTGTGGGGAATGATACAACCAAGTCATATCTCACTGAGTTAAAAAACCTAGCCAAAATGAGCGGCCGAGGGTTTGCAGATGTTCTGAAAGACATGATGTCACAGATAGCTGAATCAATCAAAGAGCCTGAACATGATCAATCAGAGCAAATTGACTTACCTGAATCTCCCTTGGCTGAGTTTCAGCCTTCAGCTGTTGAACCCAGTGTTGATGGTGCACAGCAATCGAACCAGTCAAATCACACTGCAAGAAACCCAGCTCATAGTGTACCCACCATACCTGCACCTGATTTAAACCCTCCTGAGGTGCAGCGTGTAGTAGTTGAGCACATTGTGAGAAGAGATGATCATTCAGTGCAACATTTTTCACAAAAACTCAGAGCTTTTTCTGGCAAGGACCCCCGGCCAACCTATGAGCCAGATTATGATACTTGGCGTTCCAGTGCTGAACTAATCTTGAGTGACACTTCCATGTCGCAACTGCAACAATCGCGAAAGATTCTTGAGTCTCTCTTACCCCCGGCAGCTGACGTAGTTAAGCACTTGAACCCAGACAGCTCACCTGCAGACTACCTTCAAATGTTGGATTCTGCCTATGGGACAGTTCAAGATGGTGGAGAGCTTTACGCCAAATTTCTTGACACCTTCCAAAATCCAGGTGAGAAACCGTCGTCATACGTACAACGCCTTCAGGTAGCTTTAACTCACACTGTAAAACGGGGTGGTGCTTTAAGCAATGATGTTGACAGACTCCTTGTCACGCAGTTCTGTCGTGGTTGCTGGGATGATTCCCTTTTAAATGCACTTCAACTAAAACAAAAACGGATAAACCCCCCATCTTTTCCTGAGTTGCTTCTCTTATTACGCACAGAAGAAGACCAAAATGCTACCAAAACAATGCGAATGAAGCAACATTTGAACATCACGAAACAAAAAGCGACATACCACCTCCAAACAGTCAAAGGCTGCTTAGACGAAAATGAAGACACAACCACCTTAAGCTCAATTAAAGAACTCTCAAAGCAAGTTGCAGAGCTCCAGGCCCAACTGGTGCAGCTGACCGCGAAATCAAAAGCGCAGAATTCCAGATATGCCTCCCATACCAAGTCTAAAGAAAACCGAAAGCCAGACAAAGTGAGCAAGGAGCCCTCAGAACGAACAGTTAAAACTCAAAGTACCCCACCCAAACCGTGGTACTGTTTCCAATGTGGAGAAGATGGCCACATCAAGCCAAACTGCGAAAATGAACCAAACCCAGCCCTAGTTGCTGAAAAGCGCAAACTGTTTAAAGAGAAACAGAGGAAATGGGAGGTTGAGAACCCTCCAGCCACTAAGGAACAGTTAAACTGAAAACAGTCTCTATTGCGGGGCAAATGGAGACTGCAGCCAGGCGATCATGTCCCACTAAGTACATGCAACATGCTAACTGTAAGCAATCTGTCACTAAGCCACAGAAGTATAGTCTGCCAAAAGGGTTGGTTGGCTCTAAATGCACAGCAGTAGTTAGCATTTCTGGCGTTAATGTAAATTGTCTCCTGGACTCAGGGTCACAAGTGACCACAGTCGCTGAGTCGTTCTATAAACAGAACTTTCCAGATCAAAATCTTAACCCACTCTATGATCTTTTGGAAGTGGAGGGTGCTGCAGGTCAGCCCGTCCCCTATTTGGGTTATATAGAGACATGCATTACTTTTCCAAAAGACTTCTTAGATGCAGAGATGGACATACCAACCTTAGCTCTTGTTGTTCCAGACACTCATCCAAACAGTCAGACCCCAGTGTTGGTGGGAACAAACACGCTTGATGTCCTTTATGAAAAATTTTTGGACCTTAAGACTTCTGACTACTTACCTAGTCCTTGCGGGTTTAGAGCCCTGTTGAAAACTCTAGAACTAAGACATACACAGAACAAAGATGGGAGCATTGGGTTAGTTACCCTGTCAGGCAAGGCTACAGTTGTAGTTCCAGCAGGCCAAACAGTAGTTTTAGAGGGATCTGCTAACGTTCATTGTACTGCAGCAGACACGTGTGCCATAGTTGAACACCCCTCTCAGTCTTCCTTGCCTGGTGGCCTTTGTGTTAAAACTTGCTTGATAACACTTCCTTCCCGAGCTCCACACAAAGTGCCTGTTATGATTACAAATGAAACAGAACAAGATGTTACTATCCCGTCTACTTGTGTCATTGCAGAGCTGGGAGCTTTCCATTGTATCATGTCCCAGCATAATGTCACCAGTGTTAATGAGTCAGCCACAAGTAAGACACCGCTGAATTTCAATTTTGGTGACTCTCCGATTCCACATGAATGGAAAGAGAGGATAACCAAGCAACTCAATGACATTCCGGAAGTATTCGCTTTTCATGATCTTGACTTTGGGTGTACGAACAAGGTGAAACATTCCATCAAGCTTAATGATCCGACTCCCTTCAAGCACCGTGCACGCCCTATACACCCTCAAGATCTTGAGGCTGTCCGGAAACACCTGCAGGAGCTGCTTGCTGCAGGTGTGATAAGAGAGTCTCAATCACCTTTCTCGTCTCCCATTGTTGTGGTGAGAAAGCGGAACAATGATGTGCGTCTATGTATAGACTTTCGCAAGCTGAACTTGCAAACAATAAAAGACTCTTACGCACTTCCAAATCTGGAAGAGACATTCTCTGCCCTTTCAGGATCCAGGTGGTTCACGGTCCTCGATCTGAAATCTGGGTATTACCAGATAGAAGTTGAGGAGGCAGACAAAGAAAAGACCGCGTTTGTGACACCGCTTGGGTTCTGGGAGTTTAACCGCATGCCGCAGGGCATAACCAACGCCCCAAGCACCTTCCAGCGGCTGATGGAGCGCTGTGTTGGTGATATGAACTTACATGAAGTGCTCATCTTTTTAGATGATCTCATCATCTTCTCAGATAGTTTGGAAGAACACGAACGCCGACTTATGCGGGTACTCCATCGCCTTAAAGAGTATGGCCTGAAGTTATCGCTGGAAAAATGTAAATTTTTCCAAACCACAGTTCGGTATCTTGGGCATGTAATCTCTGAAAGCGGAGTTGAGACGGATCCCGAAAAGATTCAGGCCCTAAAGACCTGGCCACGGCCCAAGAATCTCAAAGAACTAAGATCTTTCCTGGGGTTCTCGGGGTACTACAGACGTTTTGTAAAAGGGTACTCGTCCATAGTACGCCCACTCAATGACCTCACTCGTGGTTACCCACCACTACGTAAGAAATCAAAGTCCAAAGAACCCAACCAGACCTACTTTGATCCCAAACTGCCATTTGAGGACCGATGGACCGCAGAGTGTCAAAAAGCTTTTGACTCCATCATTGAAAAGCTAACGTCAGCCCCCGTCTTAGGCTTTGCAGACTCGAAGCTGCCTTATGTGCTCCATACCGATGCCAGTACTACTGGCTTAGGTGCAGCACTCTACCAGGAGCAGGAGGGTCAGCTCAGAGCCATAGCTTTTGCCAGTCGTGGGTTATCAAGAAGTGAAGCACGATATCCAGCCCACAAGTTGGAATTTTTAGCACTCAAATGGGCAGTGACTGAAAAGTTTCACGATTATTTGTATGGTGGTCAGTTCACTGTGGTTACAGATAGTAACCCACTCACATACATATTGACCTCTGCTAAGTTAGATGCCACTGGCTATAGGTGGCTTGCCGCTTTATCTAACTACAACTTTAAGTTACAGTATAGAGCGGGCAAGCACAACCTAGACGCAGATGGGTTGTCTAGACGTCCTCATGGAGAACTCGTAAATGATGTCCAGTCCAGGAAAGAGCAGGAGCGTGTAAGCCAATTTGTAGAGCGTCACCTAGCTGACACTGACACCACTGACACCATAAAGCTTGTAGATAGTGATGTTGTCCAAGCAATCTGTCAAAATCACTTTGTAAAAGTCAGTGATGATTGTCAGGATAGTGGTGTTACACTTGTAGAATCGCTTACCCTCTCAGCTGACGCGATTCCAGACATCTATGTTTCAGAAGAACATCATGGCTTACCAACCATCCCTGCCTTGTCCCAATCAGAAATTAAGGATAAGCAGAGAGCAGACTCGACAATCAGCCAAGTTATCAAACAAATCGAACATGGTCAGACACCTCCACCGACTGTTAGAAAAGAACTCCCAGATCTCCCTCTTTTGCTTAGGGAACTCAATCGGTTGGAAATGCACAATGAGGTGTTATACAGAAAAAGACAAGATGGAGACCAGGTGACCCACCAGCTTGTTCTTCCTGAGGAGCTCAGAGCTTCAGTGCTCCAAAGTTTGCATGATGACATGGGCCACTTAGGTATCGACAGAACCCTGGATCTGGTCAGAACCCGATTCTATTGGCCACGCATGGCGACACAGGTTGAGCAGAAAGTGAAAACATGTGATCGTTGTATACGGAGAAAGAGTCCCCCTGAAAAAGCAGCTAGACTGGTCAACATAACAACAACCAGACCTTTAGAACTCGTCTGTATGGATTTTCTCAGTCTAGAACCAGACAGTAGCAACACACGGGATATCCTTGTGATAACCGATCATTTCACTAAGTTTGCCCTCGCGTTGCCCACCTCTAATCAAAAGTCACGAACGGTCGCCAGGTGCCTGTGGGACCAGTTCATTGTCCACTACGGCATACCTGAGCGCCTGCACAGCGATCAGGGTCCTGATTTCGAGGCAAAACTGATAAAAGATCTGTGTGAGATCTCTGGGATAAAGAAAATAAGAACTACCCCGTACCACCCACGTGGTAACCCTACTGAACGATTTAATAGAACACTACTTAGTATGTTAGGAACACTGGAATCCAAACAAAAGTCTCACTGGAAAGACTATGTTATGCCATTAGTACATGCGTACAATTGCACCCGTAGTGATGCAACAGGGTTTACACCCTACGAGTTGATGTTTGGCAGAAAACCCAGATTAGCTGTTGATCTTGCATATGGACTTCCTCTCAGCAAAGATCAAAAAGTGACACATTCGCAATATGCTGAAAGTCTCAAGAAACGGCTAGAGGAAAGCTATAGGTTAGCTTCTCAAACCGCACAAAAAGTGGCAGACAAGAATAAGGCCAGATTTGATCGCAAAATAACTGTTTCAGAACTTGAACCTGGGGACCGGGTTTTAGTTAGAAACGTGCGGCTGCGTGGCAAGCATAAACTTGCTGATAAATGGGAGGCAGACATCCATGTGGTAGTCAAACGTGCAGGCGACCTACCCGTTTATACTGTTAAACCCGAGTCCAAGCAAGGTCCCTCCCGAACTTTACACAGAGACCTGTTGCTTCCCTGCAGTTTCCTCCCGGTTGCCACCGCAGACACATCTGAGCCACAGCAGGTTCACCGTCCTAAAACGCGTCAAACTGTTGTCACAGAAAGCAATGAGGATGAAGAATCAATGGAACTTGACAATGAACTTTTCATTCAATGGGTTGATGATTCCCCATGTGAAGAAATAACCAGATTTACTACTGTACATGAATATCCAAAACCTTCTCATGAACCAGACATTACAAACTTACCTGATTGTGACCTTTCTGAAATTGCTAGCAACAAGGAGCTGAATATGGATAAAGATGCAAGCAAAGACGAACTTACCAATCATGTGCTTGTTGAAAACTTACCAGATGGAGATGAGATTGGAATTGATGATCCTGTGGACAATGGAACGGGAACCGTATTGGATGAATCACCTGAGGATTTGGTTAAAGAACCAGGAAACCAGCCTGTTAACGCACCTGATGAGATGGACAGTTGTGATCCCATTACAACTCAACCAGTAAGACAGTCAACAAGAATCAGACATCCACCTAAAAGACTTGATTATCCTGATTTAGGAAACCCTCTAGTTACTGTTGTGAAATCACTTTTCCAGGGTTTGAGCATAGCCTTTTCTGAGTCCCTAAACAGTACAGAGGGACAGTACTGGCTACACATGCAACGAGACGTGCATGACATTTAGCTGGGGAGAGTGTAACCCAGTAGAGAAAACTACCTTTTGTTATTTTTTTCTTGTTTTCGTTTTGATTGTATAAATGTATTTTCATTATTTTATTTTGAAAAGAAACATTTATTTTGAAAAAAGGAAGTGTGATCCTCTAGCAAACTTTATTTTCTGTTGCTGGATCACAAGGGATAAATGCCTTTTTCATTGGTTGAAGGTGGTTTTAGCCCCGTCTTCCGAAACACCAGACCATCATTTCACATGAGCTAGATCTTTTCGCACGTGGAAATAGATGAGACAGGTCACGGATAGCTCGTGCGGAATTTTCTAACATTTTGGTGAGTTTAGCCCATGGGTTTGAAAAGTTAATAATGTGTTAGTCTGTTGCTAAAAGTTGTTTCTTCTGTTCATACCGATTCGCGAGTGGTAATTTGCTGTTTAAAAACGGTTGAAATGCTGTTGTGGTAGGATTTGTTTAGCATACTCGAAGGATGATTGGAAAAATGTATTATCTTGCTGGTTATACCTATTAATCATAATTTCATGGTTAAAAAGAGAACAAGAAATTCATTTGTTGTTTACATGGTTAAAATAATTTCATGTATAACGAGAGATATATTCAAAGCATGCATGTAATGTATTACTGTGGTAATGTGAAAGATGTGAAAAGAGATAGAGAACTAAAGCTATAGCTGTGATACAAGAGAAGAAACGGAGCTGGCTGTGTACAATAATGTTAATATTGTTGTGCAGGCTAGGTTTTTTTCCCTTGTCCGTGTGGAAGGAACTAAGATTTTGGATTCCAATGGATTCTCTCCGGATGGAGATGGCGAGCCTGAGCCCAGACTGAACTTTGCAGAGGAACTTACTCTTCTTCCTCGACGGAGACTCCCAAGTGGTAACACACAAACCACAAACGAAAGAGAACAAGAACTAGACTAAGAATTTTTGACTTGACAAATGACCAAAGACAAAAAGACAATTGAATATTGAGCTCAAACGACTATTTCTGGGGTTATTTTTGTTTTGCCGGCTTCTTCCTCTTATTGTTATGGTTATTATCACTACTACTGTCAATGTGGAATTTGTGTCTTGTTTATTTCATTTTTGTGCAAAATAATAACTGTTGCTGCTCAAATTCCTGTCTCCAGCCATTTCATTCTGCATTCGCCTCGCTTTCTATTGTAGCCCTGCCGAACCTAGCAACTGGTCCGTAGTTTGGCTGTCCTAAACTATTTAAAATGAGTCAGTGGTTACAAATGTCCTTTTCTCCCGTCTCGTTTACATGTTTTTCCCTTGTGACCCATTCCTTCTGTCACGTGTGTTTCCCCCCCAGCCATCATGTTCTGCTTGTGCTTAGTTATGTCCATGTCTTATCTCCTGTCCCCTTTTCCCTCTGTATGTATTCACAGTGTACGTGTTCCTCGTCGGCTCGTCATGCTAAGTCTGCGTGTCTTATTCCGTCATGTGTCATGTATCACTCCAAATCTCACTGACTTTAACTAATAATAACTGTTTGCTGAGTGTTATGTCTAAAAGGTATTGCACAATCGCCTCTAGTAGAGGATCAGGTTTGTTTTCCACTGATAATGGATTTTAACATGACTTACCAATGATTGTGGAGCACGTCAATGTAGGATCTTATAAATACAACGAGCAAACTTAAATGTTTTAAAATGTTCAAAATATTAATATATTATATTTCTGAAGTATGACGGAAGGAAAAAGTTACATTTTTTTCATATTTAAAAAAAAAATCCATGGGTTTAATGGGTCCATCATCACTATATTGAGGGCCTTGTATAATAGCCCAACTGCAAAAGTAAAGATTAACGGTGAACTTTCAGATGCTTTCAAGCTTGAAAGGTCCACAAGACAAGGATGCCCACTGAGTCCACTCTTATTTGCTATTTTTATAGAGCCATTGGCTGAAAGGATTAGGCAGAATGGTAACATAAAAGGGATTAATATCACTGGAAGTGAGCAGAAATTGGCCTTGTTTGCAGATGACATTTTGGTTTACTTATCAAAACCTACCGAATCACTTATGGAGCTCATGTCAGGGTTAAAGGAGTATGGGCTATACTCGGGATATAAATTGAATATACAAAAAACACAAGTTCTTAGTAGCTTTTATAGCCCTCCCCAGAATCTGCTCAACAAATACAAACTAAGCTGGGACAAAAGAACTATCAAATATCTGGGCATAAACTTATCAATGGATATAACTAGCTTGGAAGAAATCAACTACCCCCTACTTAAAAAAGATATCATGCTAAATATTAGCAGATGGTCTATCTAAGCATTTCTTCTAGAGTGGACATCATAAAAATGAATATACTCCCAAAGATATTGTACTTATTCCAGTCTGTTTCTATAGAAAACCCTGATAGATACTTTGTAGAGTGGGATAGGACCCTCTCAAGATTTATATGGGCGGGTAAAAAGCCAAGATTTAAGTTCAAAACACTTCAGCTTCCCAAAGATAAAGGAGGATTAGGCATCCCTTGCCTACAGGATTACTACAGGGCAACACAAATAAGAAATCTGGTGGGCTGGTGTAAACCCGGATACTGTTCAACAGAGAGACGAATCTGGCATTAATATTTGACATCACAACAGAGAGACGAATCTGGCATTGATATCTGACATCACAACAGAGACACGAATCTGGCATTAATATTTGACATCACAACAGAGACACGAATCTGGCATTAATATTTGACATCACAACAGAGAGACGAATCTGGCATTAATATTTGACATCACAACAGAGAGACGAATCTGGCATTGATATCTGACATCACAACAGAGAGATGAATCTGGCATTAATATCTGACATCACAACAGAGAGACGAATCTGGCATTGATATCTGACATCACAACAGAGAGACGAATCTGGCATTAATATTTGACATCACAACAGAGACACGAATCTGGCATTAATATTTGACATCACAACAGAGACACGAATCTGGCATTAATATTTGACATCACAAAGGAGACACGAATCTGGCATTAATATCTGACATCACAACAGAGAGATGAATCTGGCATTAATATCTGACATCACAACAGAGAGACGAATCTGGCATTAATATCTGACATCACAACAGAGAGACAAATCTGGCATTAATATCTGACATCACAACAGAGAGACGAATCTGGCATTAATATCTGACATCACAACAGAGACACGAATCTGGCATTAATATTTGACATCACAACAGAGAGACGAATCTGGCATTAATATTTGACATCACAACAGAGAGACGAATCTGGCATTAATATCTGACATCACAACAGAGAGACAAATCTGGCATTAATATCTGACATCACAACAGAGAGACGAATCTGGCATTAATATCTGACATCACAACAGAGAGACAAATCTGGCATTAATATCTGACATCACAACAGAGAGACGAATCTGGCATTAATATCTGACATCACAACAGAGACACGAATCTGGCATTAATATCTGACATCACAACAGAGAGACAAATCTGGCATTAATATCTGACATCACAACAGAGACACGAATCTGGCATTAATATCTGACATCACAACAGAGAGATGAATCTGGCATTAATATTTGACATCACAACAGAGACACGAATCTGGTATTAATATCTGACATCACAACAGAGAGATGAATCTGGCATTAATATTTGACATCACAACAGAGACACGAATCTGGTATTAATATCTGACATCACAACAGAGAGATGAATCTGGCATTAATATCTGACATCACAACAGAGACACGAATCTGGTATTAATATTTGACATCACAACAGAGAGACGAATCTGGCATTAATATTTGACATCACAACAGAGACACGAATCTGGCATTAATATTTGACATCACAACAGAGAGACGAATTTGGCATTAATATCTGACATCACAACAGAGAGACGAATCTGGCATTAATATTTGACATCACAACAGAGAGACGAATCTGGCATTAATATCTGACATCACAACAGAGAGACGAATCTGGCATTAATATTTGACATCACAACAGAGACACGAATCTGGCATTAATATTTGACATCACAACAGAGAGACGAATCTGGCATTGATATCTGACATCACAACAGAGAGACGAATCTGGCATTAATATTTGACATCACAACAGAGAGACGAATCTGGCATTGATATCTGACATCACAACAGAGAGACGAATCTGGCATTGATATCTGACATCACAACAGAGACACGAATCTGGCATTAATATTTGACATCACAACAAACAGACGAATTTGGCATTGATATCTGACATCACAACAGAGACACGAATCTGGCATTGATATCTGACATCACAACAGAGAGACGAATCTGGCATTAATATTTGACATCACAACAGAGAGACGAATCTGGCATTAATATTTGACATCACAACAGAGAGACGAATCTGGCATTAATATTTGACATCACAACAGAGAGACGAATCTGGCATTAATATTTGACATCACAACAGAGAGACGAATCTGGCATTAATATTTGACATCACAACAGAGAGACGAATCTGGCATTAATATTTGACATCACAACAGAGAGACGAATCTGGCATTAATATTTGACATCACAACAGAGACACGAATCTCGCATTGATATCTGACATCACAACAGAGAGACGAATTTGGCATTGATATTTGACATCACAACAGAGACACGAATCTGGCATTAATATTTGACATCACAACAGAGAGACGAATCTGGCATTAATATTTGACATCACAACAGAGAGACGAATCTGGCATTAATATTTGACATCACAACAGAGACACGAATCTGGCACAGATATCTGACATCACAACAGAGAGACGAATCTGGCATTAATATTTGACATCACAACAGAGACACGAATCTGGCATTGATATCTGACATCACAACAGAGAGACGAATCTGGCATTAATATCTGACATCACAACAGAGAGACGAATCTGGCATTAATATTTGACATCACAACAGAGACACGAATCTGGCATTGATATCTGACATCACAACAGAGAGACGAATCTGGCATTAATATCTGACATCACAACAGAGAGACGAATCTGGCATTAATATTTGACATCACAACAGAGACACGAATCTGGCATTGATATCTGACATCACAACAGAGAGACGAATCTGGCATTAATATTTGACATCACAACAGAGAGACGAATCTGGCATTGATATCTGACATCACAACAGAGAGACGAATCTGGCATTAATATTTGACATCACAACAGAGACACGAATCTGGCATTAATATTTGACATCACAACAGAGAGACGAATTTGGCATTGATATCTGACATCACAACAGAGACACGAATCTGGCATTGATATCTGACATCACAACAGAGAGACGAATCTGGCATTGATATCTGACATCACAACAGAGACACGAATCTGGCATTAATATCTGACATCACAACAGAGAGACGAATTTGGCATTAATATTTGACATCACAACAGAGACACGAATCTGGCATTAATATCTGACATCACAACAGAGAAACGAATCTGGCATTAATATTTGACATCACAACAGAGAGACGAATCTGGCATTGATATCTGACATCACAACAGAGACACGAATCTGGCATTAATATTTGACATCACAACAGAGAGACGAATCTGGCATTAATATCTGACATCACAACAGAGAAACGAATCTGGCATTAATATTTGACATCACAACAGAGAGACGAATCTGGCATTGATATCTGACATCACAACAGAGACACGAATCTGGCATTAATATTTGACATCACAACAGAGAGACGAATCTGGCATTAATATTTGACATCACAACAGAGAGACGAATCTGGCATTGATATCTGACATCACAACAGAGAGACGAATCTGGCATTAATATCTGACATCACAACAGAGAGACGAATCTGGCATTGATATCTGACATCACAACAGAGAGACGAATCTGGCATTAATATCTGACATCACAACAGAGAGACGAATCTGGCATTGATATTTGACATCACAACAGAGACACGAATCTGGCATTAATATTTGACATCACAACAGAGAGACGAATCTGGCATTAATATTTGACATCACAACAGAGAGACGAATCTGGCATTAATATTTGACATCACAACAGAGAGATGAATCTGGCATTAATATTTGACATCACAACAGAGACACGAATCTGGCATTAATATTTGACATCACAACAGAGAGACGAATCTGGCATTAATATTTGACATCACAACAGAGAGACGAATCTGGCATTAATATCTGACATCACAACAGAGACACGAATCTGGCATTAATATTTGACATCACAACAGAGAGACGAATCTGGCATTAATATTTGACATCACAACAGAGAGATGAATCTGGCATTAATATTTGACATCACAACAGAGAGATGAATCTGGCATTAATATTTGACATCACAACAGAGAGATGAATCTGGCATTAATATTTGACATCACAACAGAGAGACGAATTTGGCATTAATATTTGACATCACAACAGAGACACGAATCTGGCATTAATATTTGACATCACAACAGAGAGACGAATCTGGCATTAATATTTGACATCACAACAGAGACACGAATCTGGCATTAATATTTGACATCACAACAGAGACACGAATCTGGCATTAATATTTGACATCACAACAGAGAGACGAATCTGGCATTAATATTTGACATCACAACAGAGACACGAATCTGGCATTGATATCTGACATCACAACAGAGAGACGAATCTGGCATTGATATCTGACATCACAACAGAGAGACGAATCTGGCATTGATATTTGACATCACAACAGAGAGACTGGATGTCAATGTCAGAAAGATGACTGTGATGTCAGAACCCTCTAAATCTTGTAATTTACAGATGGTAAATGGCCTGTATTTGCATAGCGCTTTACTAGTCCCTAAGGACCCCCAAAGCACTTTACACAGCCACCCTGGGGCGCACTGACAGAGATATTTAATTCCAAATGATTTGACTGCATCATTGCGTCTTTGAGTTATGACCCAAACTCTCTATCAACTTTGTGAATAAATTCACGTCCCCCTGTGACCTCATAATTACACCACAGTTCAGATGGCATGAATGAGTCATGAGGTCACACCAACAGTGCCAACATCAGCAGTGACATCACTAAAGTTGCCAGGTGAGTCCATAAATAGAACCCGTGACGTGGAGCAGGTACCGCCGTTTTGGACAATGCCACGACGCAGGTATAGACGCAGACATGCGAGGTCTTCTCGCCCCGTTCGCAGACACAAGAGACCCCACAAGGCCTCGGGTGTCCGCAGACGTGGGAGAAGATACCGTCGCAGACATTAGACAATCTCAATAAACATGTAGGATGAACATCAAAACTTTGGTCCAATCAAGTTTTTTTTAGATAACATATGTTGATGTTGTTCTGTGTGTGTTTGTTATCAATGTTGTGGAAAAAAGTTAAGCTTAGTAAGCCATCAAGCACTGATCACTCGTAGAAGAGCACCAATAGGAGACAGAACTAATTAGAAGGTGTTATTATTCAGTCTGTACATCGAATAGAAGGCACTAACCACAAGGTGATCTTCAATTCATCTCTGTGTGAATGTGAACGGGGCGAGAAGACCCCCACTAACTGCATGTCCCTAGACTGTGGGAGGAAGCTCGAGAGAACATCCAGACTCCACACAAAGACCCCGGCCTGATGAGGCTAGGGTCCTGAGTTCGATACCCTAAACTGAACGCAGGACAGAGGAAGGGATGGGTGATGTTCATGTGCGCCCAGGTGTATGATGTGGCTCTTTGTCTGTGACTGGTTGGCTGTCCCAGCCCTGGCCCTTCATGTATTTCAGTAATGTCCTTTTCTCCCGTCTCGTTTACATGTTTTTCCCTTGTGACCCATTCCTTCTGTCACGTGTGTTTCCCCCCCAGCCATCATGTTCTGCTTGTGCTTAGTTATGTCCATGTCTTATCTCCTGTCCCCTTTTCCCTCTGTATGTATTCACAGTGTACATGTTCCTCGTCGGCTCGTCATGCTAAGTCTGCGTGTCTTATTCCGTCATGTGTCATGTATCACTCCAAATCTCACTGACTTTAACTAATAATAACTTTGCTGAATGTTATGTCTAATTACTTTGTCTTATTACTTTGCATTGATTTAATTACTTCGACAATTTCACTAATGGTTATCTCTCTATCAATTTCTGTTCTGTCATTTACCGATATTTGTGGAATCGGTAATCTATCAAGCGTTTCAGCAATCTTTTTTTCATCAACCGGATCTGAGGTATAAAGATTAGACTAGAACATTTTAAACTGGTCATTAATGGTTTTCGGATCAGACGTCTTTTCTCCAGAGGTTTTACAGATTTCAGAAATCGTGTTAGCTGATATGGATTGCTTAATTTGATGTGCCAAAAGTTTTCCGGCTCTTTCCCCATGTTCATAGAACTTTTGACTTGATTTGAAAAATAAACGTTCTGTTTGCTGAATGGACCGAATTTTTTATTCTGAATTTAGTAATAATTTTCTCTTATATAGGTCTATTGTTGGTGTCAGGGACCAAGCAGTAAAGCATAAAGGACACAGGTGGTTTTAATTCAAAAAAATGGGTTTTATTGACCCAAAAATATGAAAATATATTTAACAAAGCCAAAACTTAAACAGGCAGACCAATAAAAGAGGTCAACTCAATAGACTAAACTCAAGATAATAATTAACAAAACCTCAAACAAACATATGGTAAACTGACCTGCTGAAATGACACACAGGAGGACTTAAATACTGGTTTAGCTAAACCAAATGACACACACGGGGGAAAACAAGATGGCTGCCATATAACCAACTAATACAAAACATTTAAACAAACATGAAACACCCCCCAGGCAATGAAGCATGTGGTGCAATCCAATTAGGCTGTCAGCAGTACTTCAGGTCTCCCAGCCCTTTGCCACACCTTTTGCCAGACAGGAGGAGACACCAACCCCCAGGTAACTCAAACAAAGAAAGATGTATTAATATAACATAAAACAGAACTTTGACCTTGCAAGGTTAATATGTGTGCACTCCATATAAACATTGGAAGGTGTGATGGAAAAATGAATACATTTAATAAAGAAATGATATTGAACAATAAATAGAATATTTTAAAGTAGTGACTGTAAATTAAACTAAAGTGAATCAACGGGTGATGAGGTGTGGAGCTTACCATGTGTGGCATGCCATCACACATCTCCCCTCTTCAGAGCTCTCGCTGGAACAGCGAGAGAGATAGTCAGCAGTAAGGTTCTCCTTGCCTGGTACGTGGTGGACAGTGAATCGGAATGGCTGTAAGGCCAGGTACCAGCGGGTAATTCGCCCATTTGTGTCCTTCATCTGCTCAAGCCACTGTAGTGCTTTGTGATCAGTTTCCAAGGTGAAGTCTCTTCCCAGTAGATAGTAGCGGAAGGAGTCCAGGGCCCACTTGATCGCTAAGGTCTCCTTCTCTACTGTGGAATACCGAACTTCCCGTGGAAACAGTTTCCGGCTGATGTAAGCCACTGGATGGCGGCCTTCCATGGTTTCCTGAAGGAGGACAGCTCCCAGGCCCCGATCTGAAGCATCAGTCTGTAATATGAATGGTTCATCAAAGTTGGGACTGTACAAAACCGGTTGCTTACTTAGTGACTGTTGTATGTCATGAAACGCTGCCACTGCCTCCTCTGTCCACTGGATGTAATTGGGGGAACGTGATCCCGTCAGGTCTGTGAGCAGAGCTGCCCTGTTGGAGAACTGAGGGATGAAACGACGGTAGAAACCTGCCATGCCCAAAAAGGATCTCAGCTTCTTCCTTGTTTGGGGCAGGGGGGATGATTCCATGGCCTCGATTTTGCTGACTTGTGGCCTGATAACCCCCTTGCCGATGACATGGCCCAGGTATTCTGTCTCAGCAGCGGCGAAAACACACTTTGACGGATTCACCGTCAACCCAGCTGAGTGCAGGTGGTCCAGAACAGTTCGCAGGTGTTCCACATGCTCCTCCCAGGTGTTGCTGTGGATAACAATATCATCCAAGTAAGCAGCAGCAAAGTCAGAGCAGTCATGTAATACCTGATCCATCAGCCGTTGGAAAGTTGCTGGAGCTCCATGTAGTCCAAATGGCAAGACTGTAAATTGGAAAAGCCCCCATGGTGTTCTGAATGCTGTGAACTCTCTGGACCGTTGAGTGAGTGGGACCTGCCAGTAACCCTTACACAGATCTATTGTGGTCAGGTACCTTGCTTTTCCCAGACGTTCAAGTAGATCATCAATTCTTGGTGTCGGGTAGGAGTCAAACATGGATATGGAGTTCAGGTACCTGAAATCAATGCAGAACCTCATACTCTCATCCTTTTTGGGTACCAAGACCACAGGGTTGCACCATTCACTCTTAGATCTTTCAATGATCCCTAGAGATAGCATCAAATAGATTTCCTTCTTCAATGAAGGCAGCAGACGTTCTGGGATCCTGTAACTTAATCGTCTCACAGAGGCACCTTCTCGAACCACAATATCATGTTCGACAATGTCAGTTCTCCCTGGATTCTCTTGAAAGACTGCTGATTTACACATTTCTCTCACCTGCTGCTGCTTGTCCTCTGGGAGATGGCTGAGATCATAATCTAGAGAGCCAGCAGGTGGTAGATATTGCTCATCTGCTTCATCTTCTTCAGGCACTCGCCGTATGAGCATTGCATCCGCCTTGTGTTCAATACGCTCCACCCACTCCAGAAGGTTTATATGCAAGACCTTGCTGGAGCGCAACTGCCCTGGGGTGGACACCTCATATGTGGTGGGTCCCAGCTTCCTCATGACTTCAAATGGCCCCTGCCACTTTGCCAACAATTTGTTGTTGTCACTGGGGAGGAGCACGAGCACCTTTTGTCCTGGCTCAAACACACGCTGACGAGCAGATTTATCATACCAAGACTTCTGCTGCTGGGCCTCCACCATATGTGATTGAGCAAGTTCACCCATTTTCTCCAACCGTTCTCTCATCTGAATGACATAAGACAAAATGTTCTTGGATCCCCCCTCCACCTTGTCTCCCTCCCAAATCTCCTTTAACAGAGTTAGAGGGCCACGAACCTCATAACCATACAACAGCTCAAAAGGTGAAAAACCTGTGGAGGCTTGGGGGACTTCTCTATAAGCAAAGAGTAGATATGGCAGCCATTGATCCCAATCGTTACCACTGTCGTTGACAAACTTCCTGAGCATCTGTTTCAATGTCTGGTTAAACCGTTCTGTCAGCCCATCAGTTTGAGGGTGGTATGGTGAAGTTCTCAGACTCCGGATGCCCAACAACTGATAAACTTGCTTTAACATAGTAGACATGAAGTTAGTGCCTTGATCAGTTAGTATTTCTCGTGGAAACCCAACTCTTGCAAAGAACTGCACTAAACAAAATGCAATGGGCTTGGCCTTTATAGATTTTAAAGGGAACACCTCAGGATATTTTGTGGCATAATCTGTTACAACAAGCATGTAACGATTTCCTGCTTTGCTCCTCTCAACAGGCCCTACAATATCCATTCCAAGACGCTCAAAAGGAGTGCCGATGACAGGGAGAGGTTGGAGTGGAGCTCTATGGGGGATTTTAGCAGATGTTATCTGACACTGTGGGCAACTTTTACAAAACTGAGCCACATCTTTGCTAAGACCAGGCCAGTAGAAATGATGTTTGATGCGAGCTGTGGTCTTGTGTTTACCAAGGTGGCCAGCCCACGGAATAGAATGCCCTAAGGTGAGAATGGCGTTTCTAACCTTCTGGGGAACCACCAGCTGCAGCACCGACCCCTGCTGACGATAGAGAATGTCATTTTGCAAGATGTACTCACTGTTAACCTGCTCCACTCCAGGTTCCTTTTCTTTGGCCTTCCGGAAAAGAGATATTAAAGATTGATCAGATTTTTGGAGTTCAGCAATTTCAGTTGGAACATTAAACCCTAGGGGTGACGGTGTTGGCTCAGCGTCTGTTAGTGTATCCACAGGTGAAAATTTGAATTTCTCCTGCCTTCTTTGTCTGCGGGTCTTCCGTGGCTTCACCACAGTTGTCTCAAACTCCTCATTAAAAAAAGGCAGGGCACTCAGGGTCTCAGAGTGGGTACTGACTTGCTTAGCCTGAGCTCTGGTAACAGCTACATTGCACTCCTCAGTCTGCTCAGACTCCAACAAATCAAAAAGCACAGGAAGGTCACGCCCTAACACGGCAGAGTAAGGCAAACTGTTCACAACACCCACATTCAGCAGATACATCTGGTCCTGAACTTTAATGTAGATGTCAGCTGTCGGATATCTTTTCTCATCTCCATGGACACAACAGATTGAAATTGTATCACTGGTGCGAACAATATTAGGTGGGGCAAAATCTGAGTGAATAAGAGACCGAGAACTGCCAGAGTCAAGAAGGGCATTGAGTAGAACCCCATTCACTTCAATCTGGCTCATTTTGATGGATTTGTCACTCTCCTGCTCAGGATCAGCATTAGAACGAGGAGCAAAACACATTTGCACCATTTTAGCAGAATTTCTTGGGCACATAGGTTTTGTATGGCCCTCTAATCCACAAAGATAACAAATGAGCTTCTTACCAGAGGCCTTTGGTGGTCTAGTGGTAGACTGAGAGCTCTTACTGGTGCTTGTATTTGCTGAATCCAGATGGTTTTGCTGAGGTATCTTCCGGGTGTCCCTCGATACCTTCCATGCATTATGGCTCCATGCTTGCCCCTTCTTTCTGGCAGCAACAAAAACATCAGCTAACCGAGCCGCTTCCATTGCTGAACCAGGGTTGTGTTCTCTGATCCAAACCTGAAGCTCAGGAGATAACATTCTGAGAAACTGCTCCAAGATTATAGTTTCACCAATGTCATGAATAGTTTTACCCTTTGGCTGGATCCATTTCCCATAAAGCTCCTTCAGTCTCGCATATAGCTCACGAGGGCTTTCATCTGGTTGAACGTCCAGGGATCTGAATCTTTGCCTATATGTTTCAGGGTTAATGTCATATTTTGACAGAATAGCTGATTTCACTTTATCATAGTCTAATGAATCATCAATGTCCATGTGAACATAGGCACCTCTAGCTTTACCAGTAAGCAAGGGTATCAAATGAAAAACCCAATCTGACTTCTGCCGTCGATAAGCTGTAGCCATACGTTCAAATGTGATCAGGAAATGTTCAATATCATCAGCTTCAGTTAATCTTTCCAATCTGCCCTCTATTTGTAGGGGAAACTGAAATGCTGGTGAAATGGCTGGATTGGAATTAGTCATAACTGGTTCAGCCTGGGCCTGCTGAACAGAGGAAGAAGGATGAATATCAAACTCTAATGATTCAGAGCGAGCTTCTGCAGAATCTGATGGTGATGTTCTGACTTGGATTCCTGACTGCAAAAGTCTAAACTGATGTTGAAAGGCTTTAAATCGCTGTTCTTGTCGTGCATTTAACTCACTCTGTTTTGCATCCCGGATGTCCTGTTCCATGTGAGCATGTAGCATATTGACTAGATCAGACAAAGTAGGCTCCTTTTCAACTCTCTCCACAACTTCAGTGACTCCTGAGGCTCCATTTTCCTCCTCTTCGCAGGTTTGCTGAGCAGATCCCTTTTTCTTTTCATTCTTGCCACCACGATGCATTCTTCCTCCTCATGGGGAAAAACAGAAGAAAGAAAAAGAAAAAAGACCTGTGTCCAATACTGGATGATCCCACTGCTGCCACCAATTGTCAGGGACCAAGCAGTAAAGCATAAAGGACACAGGTGGTTTTAATTCAAAAAACGGGTTTTATTGACCCAAAAATATGAAAATATATTTAACAAAGCCAAAACTTAAACAGGCAGACCAATAAAAGAGGTCAACTCAATAGACTAAACTCAAGATAATAATTAACAAAACCTCAAACAAACATATGGTAAACTGACCTGCTGAAATGACACACAGGGGGACTTAAATACTGGTTTAGCTAAACCAAATGACACACACGGGGGAAAACAAGATGGCTGCCATATAACCAACTAATACAAAACATTTAAACAAACATGAAACACCCCCCAGGCAATGAAGCATGTGGTGCAATCCAATTAGGCTGTCAGCAGTACTTCAGGTCTCCCAGCCCTTTGCCACACCTTTTGCCAGACAGGAGGAGACACCAACCCCCAGGTAACTCAAACAAAGAAAGATGTATTAATATAACATAAAACAGAACTTTGACCTTGCAAGGTTAATATGTGTGCACGCCATATAAACATTGGAAGGTGTGATGGAAAAATGAATACATTTAATAAAGAAACGATATTGAACAATAAATAGAATATTTTAAAGTAGTGACTGTAAATTAAACTAAAGTGAATCAACGGGTGATGAGGTGTGGAGCTTACCATGTGTGGCATGCCATCACAGTTGGATTTTCTGCATATAAGCAGTCAATCTCTTTTATACTGTTGGCTAGGTTGTTCATTTGTTATAAGTATTTCTTTTTTGAAATGATACATATGAAATTATCTGGCCTCTAAGATAGGCCTTTAATGCCTCCCATACAACAGTCATTTTCATCCCTTGGGTTTGATTTGTCTCTAAGAAAAACTGTATTTGCTCAGAGACCATTTTTTTTAAATGAGTCTTTAGTTAGGAGTAAAGGATCAAGTCGCCAGGCCGGTTTTTGACTTAAGCGTTTGTGAAGAGAAATTGTAGAAGGCAAAGGAACTCAGACTCAAGATATCTTACACATGTGCACACATGGATGATCCCCCCCTCATCCCCCGATCCATCCTGCAGCAACGTGTGCAGGACAGATTTGAGAGAGAGGAAAAACCGCCCAGGGCTTTCAGAACTCTCTTTATTTATACTTAAACAAGCTTTCAGGGAAGTAGGAGTGGAAAAAACATTTCCATAAAAGGAGAGACTGTTCGCTTGTCAACTGAAACAGGAGATAACTTTGTATGTATAGATTCCCATATAAGGGGAGCGAGAGACCGTTAGCTTGCCTGTTAACAAAGGAGGTACTATGTATGTCACAGCATTCCTCTGCACATCTGTTTTCACTCCCTTTTCCTGTGGTAGTTTCAATTCACAAGCTCTTCTTCCTTTAAATGAAGCTACAACTAAGCATAATCACAAAATTAAAAATCTTTCAACAGCGTTCATAAAAATTTACATCTAATTGTACTGGACTGTGGTCTGAGATAACAATAGAGTTGTATTGGCAATCTAAAACCTTGGGAAGAATTCTATTATCTACAACAAAAAAATCTATCCGTGAGTATGACCGGTGCACTGGTGAGAAAAATGAGAATTGTTTAGATGTAGGATTTTTGTTCCTCCAGGGGTCAAAAAAAGCATAAGATTGCATAAAGGATTTTAGAACATTACCCGCTTTTGAAATTTTGCTATCAGGTTTTGGGTTTGATCTGTCAAGTTGAGGATTAAGTACGCAGTTAAAGTCACCACCCAGTATCAAATGGGACTCTGTTAAATCTGGCAGGTGTTTTAAAAAGGTACAATAAAAATTTGGGTCGTCCCAGTTTGGTCCATATACATTAGCAAGAATTACTTGTTTCCCATACAACCTGCCCTGTATAATAATATATCTCCTTCTGGTATCCGCCACAGTTGATAGTGGAATAAATGGAATCCCCTTCCTAATTAGAATAGCCACACCCCGTGATCTATCCTCAAATTTTGAGCTAAATATTTGGCTTATCCATGTTTTTTTTAGTTTAATTTGTTCACTTGATCGGAGGTGTTTCCTGCAGATATACAACATCGGATCTCAATGATTTTAAATGAGTAAAAACTCTTGTGCGTTTAACCGGATTATTTATACCTTTAACATTCCAGCTTATAAAACGAAGAGCAGATGACTTTGCGAGCTTGCCATTCAGGTACCAAAATGCAGGTGCAGAAAAAATATGTCCCAACCTCTGGACCCCCCCCCCCCCCCCCAAAAAAAAAAAAGAAAGAGGGGGAGAAGGAAAAAAAAACGAGCCTCAAAACCCCATGCTGATCTACTATTATCCCTGAGATCGCAACCCTCCAGGCTAGGATAGCACAGTGACTAAACGTACTGTTAACCCTCAAACAGCCCCTCAGCTGGGCAAATATATAACATTTAATAACTAAACAAAACTCCAAAACTTATATTTTCCACTTTCCCCGTGTTTATTCTAATCAAATGCCCCAGAATAACAGCAATATCTCGAACATATCAAAAATCGGAACGAAGAAGGAAGGCAGAGTATTCATAATCAATTAAATCAAAATCATTCTACCTTCCGGCCTTTTATGACTATGGCCCAATTATTTACTTGACATCTCCCCAGCACCGACGTATAACTATGTCCCTTGAGTTCAAGCAATCACACATGTGGAGTCCAACTTATCTTTTCTCACTCGGCTGTACCTCTCACGGCCGTAGTAAGTCTTTTTTGATAAAGTCTATTGCAGCCGCTGGGTCGGTGAAACAATTGTCCTGTCCCGTCGGTGAAGTGATGCGGAGAACAGCTGGAAACAAAAGTCCAAACTTAACGCCAGCACAGCCTCGGAGCAAACGTTTAGCCTCCATAAAAGCAGCTCGTTTCTTTGCCACCAATGCTGTAAAATCAGGAAAAATGCTTATCTTCATGTCCTGCAGCAGCAACGGCTGCGACTTGGCGGCCCTTCGGAACACCTCTTCCTTCGCTTGGTAATAGTGAAACTTCACCACGATTGCCCTGGGGGAGTTTCCCCGTTGACCCAAGCTTCGATGAGCATCGGAGTAAAGTCGAGGCCCAGTATGTCTTTCAGCATTGTAGCAATAACTGCCGTAGGTTTCCCGGTGTTTTCAAAGCCCTCCTCCACCCCTACAATGCGTGCATTGCACCGGCGTTGTCGCCCCTCGATGTCGTCCAACTTGCTGGTCAACTTAGCAACGTCCGATTTCAGCTTGCTAACCTCGTTTTCCAACTCCACTGTCCGGTCTGAATAAGTATTCAAAGCAAACTCAACACTTTCCAAACGGGTCTCTTGCTTCTCCAGATCTTCTTTGATTGTGTCTATTTTATCATTTAAATCTTTCGTGCTTGAATTGATACGGTCCAATATCCTCTTTTCAGAGCTAGCAATAGCTCTCAGAATCTCACTCATGTCATGGGGTGGTGCCTCCGGTCTGTCCTCAGCATGGTTCGAGGCTTTTGCGGCCTGCTCTTTCCCCGATCTAGTTTTGCTCATATTTCGTACACCGTAGCCTTGAAGATGTAAAAAGTGCCTCAGAGCAGCACACGGGCGTGTTATCGTACTGTTGTTAAAAGTTCGTTAGTTTTGGAGCAATGGAATTATGAAAAAAGTTAGTCCATTGACATAACACATAGCAACAGACAACCATTCACACTCACATTCACACCTAGTGGCAATTTGGATTATCCAATTAACCTATCCCCACAAGCTGCATGTCTTTGGACGGTGGGAGGAAGCCGGAGTACCCGGAGGGAACCCACGCAAACACGGGGAGAACATGCAAACTCCACACAGAAAGACCCTGGCCTAATGGTGGAATTGAACTCAGGACTTTCTTGCTGTGCAGCAACAGTGCTAACCACCGTGCCACCATGCTGCCCTGTTTAAATAATATTAGGAGAAATAAAACATTAAAATCATAGTTTGATTTTAAAGAGGTGCAACATTTGGCTGTAAACCCAAGAAAATGTTGCCTGGCAATTTTTAATAATTATTTAATAATTACCATTAATATTAATAAGAGTCACTCAATAATAACATCCAGTATATTATCTCTGCCTCTAGCTTGTATTATATTACAATGTTTAACAGTTACTTTACTTATATTTAGGATTTAAAAACTATACACTTAAAAAAAAAGAAAAAAAAACATGTAAATGTCTCACAACATAATTAGGAGAGTAATTGGACTGATTCTTATATAGTGCTTTTCTACTCTCCCGGAGTACTCAAAGCGCTCTATACAACACGCCACATTCACCCAGTCACTCCCATTCTCACAAGCACTGACTCTATACTGAGTGCTTTCTAACTACACTCAAACACATTCATACTCCGATGGATGCATCGGAGAGCAAATTGGGGTTAGTATCTTGCCCACGGATATTTGGCATGCAGACTGGAGGAGCCTGGGAGAGAACTTCTCCTGGTGCCTCAACACTAACTCCATAACTAAGAAGGCCCAACAGGGTCTTTACTTCCTGTGGAAGCTGAGAAAAGCCCATCTCCCACCATCCATTCTCACGACCTTCTACAGAGGGACTATCGAGAGCATCCCGAGCAGTTGCATCACTGTTTGGTAAGGTAACGGCACGGAATCAGATCACAATACCTTACAACTGATAGTAAGAGCAGCTGAGAAGATCTTTGGAGCCTCACTTCCCGCCATCACAGAAACCTATCGCACCTGCTGCATCCACAAACTCACCAGCATTGTGGAGGACCCCCCACACCCATCACACACACTCTTCTAGCAAAAAGTATTCGGGCCCTCAATGCCAGACTGCGAGACAGTTTCTTCCCCTAAGCCGTCAGACTCCTGAACACTCAGCAGCTGGACTGACACACATGCATACCTTCATACACCAAGTTATTTTTTGCACAATGCTCAGGCTTTTGCATTTTTTGCACACTTGTACCTTATCTAGTCCTGTGTTGACTGTCTGTTATATGTCATGTGTAGCGCCATAGTCTTGGAGGAACGTTGTCTTATTTCAGTGTGCACTGTACCACTGCACATGGTCGGAATGACAATAAAGCCACTTGACGTAAATAGAGATTTTAAGAAAAGGATTCTTTTCAATGATATTTGTCTCTTGGTGCTTGGATTAATTTTCCATTTCATTTTTCAGTCTGTTTTTTTTTTCTTTTGTCAATGTGTGTCTAAAGCTCTCTGTGCTTGTCAGATCTTCTTTGAGGCGTCTCTACATACCTGTTCCCAGGCTGCCACAGCTGTTTAATGTTTAACAATGCCTGCCTTTGTATTTGTTCCTATTGCCATTAGAGCTGTGTAACACCCACATTTCTCATTTGTGGTATAATAAAGGTTTATTCTATTCTATTCTTTGCTTCTTCCACTCACTTTCAGCAAAACATTTACAGTAATATTATACGCAGACTGCCTTCTGCTTACCTTTGATATCCCTGTGTTCTAGGTTCAGTTAGCCTGACCTCAGGAACCTCATCTGCCTGCCAACTCTCCTCTCTCATTCAAAGGTTCTATTTCAAAGCATTAATTAAAGATAAAGATGTTCACTGGGCTAACTCAGAAGACGTAAAGAAGAAAAAAACTTTAGCTCTTTCAAGTAAAGAGTGGAAAGGAGTGCAGTTATTGTAGAAAGTGTGCCAGGTGTATTCAATTACAGACAAAATGTTCAAATTCACATATATGTATTGTTCACTGGCAGTAAAGATGTTACATTTTTTTCATATATTTCTAATAATCAATAACAACTGACAATAAGACAACAAATTTTTAACTTCATTAAATTGAAAATTATGTATGTCAGTGTAGTAGTGTTAAATGCTTACCAGGTTCAGATGCAAATGAAGAAACTCCACTCAGGCAAGTCTGCTGGACCAGATGGAGTGAGTCCCCTCAAGGCCTGTGCCCCCAGCTTTGTGGAGTCTTCCATAAACTGTTCATGCTGAGTCTGAAGAGGGTCCCAGTGCTGTGGAAGACATCAAGCCTCGTCCCTGTACCAAAGACGCCACGTCCCAGTGGCCCCCAGGATTACAGGCCTGTGACACTGACCTCCCACATCATGAAGACCCTGGAAAGGCTCATCCTGGACCAGATCTCACCCATTGTCAGACCACATCAGGATCCCATTCAATTTGCTTACCAGCCCCGTCTCACAGGACGCCATCATCTATCTGCTCAATCGTGTCTACATCCACCCGGACCAGCCGGCGAGCACTGTGAGGTTCATGTTTTTTTTACTTTTCCAGTGCTTGGTGATAAGCTAACAGCGATGCAGGGGGATGCTTCTCTAGTGTCCTGGATTGTTGATTACCTGACAGGAAGACCACAATATGTGCGTCTTCCACATTGTGTGTCTGACAAGGTAATCGGCAACACAGGAGCACCATAAGGGACCATCCTCTCCCCCTTCCTCTTCACCCTCTACGCCACAGACTTCAGCCGCTGCACAGAGACCTGCATCTTCAGAAGTTTTGATGGCTCTGCGGTGGTTGGATGCATCATCAGGGATGATGAAACCGTACTGGGTTGTGGTCGACTCCTTTGTTACGTGGTGTGAGAAGAATCATCCGCAGCTTAACATGGCAAAAACCAAGAAATTGGTTGTGGACTTCAGGAAGACCAGGAAACACTTGACCTCTGTTTCAATCCAGGGGCTCAATGTTGACATTGTGGAGGACTATAAATACCTTGGAGTACACATTGACAATAAACTGGACTGGGCTAAAAACACCACAGCATTTTACAGGAAGGGCCAGAGTTGTCTCTATTTTTTGAGGCGACTGAGGTTCTTCAATATCTGCTGGACAATGCTAAGGATTTTCTATGAGTCTGTTGTGGCCAGTGCGATCCTCTATGCCGTGATGACGTAGGCGCATGCATGTGTGCCCTGGTCACAGCTCTTTCAGCATGGTCAGAGGAGAGGTGATCTAGCAGGCGCGCAACACACACAGCTCACAGCTCTGTATTTCAATTTATTGCAGATGTTGCAGCGACTTACAGTAAAGAGCCCAGAGATCCAGTGCTGTCTCCTGCCTCTTATTTATATGCCAGAACACAACGCATCGACAGGCGTAACACACACACAAAAGGGTTACCTCAGCATATAGAGTTCTCCAGTAAAAAGGATATCTATTGCCCAGTCATAGTTATACACTGAAGTTTCATTTGAGCAGACTAGCTGACATGTGGGTGCCCTCTAAGGGCCAAGAAATATATTTATTTCTACATGTTTGGCTGCTACGTGATCATGTGGAAAGGGTAAAATTATATTCTTGTTAACAATATTAAATTTCAAGACTATTATTATGCAGCGGCTTGAATGTAACTAAAGAATCCTACTTTGATAAAAGTTAGAGAATGTATTTGAATAAAAGCTACGTTTTTCACTTGTTTCAGAAACAGCATTGTCTTTTGTTTGCTGAAAATGCATTGTGTGGAAATTAGCACACTAGCAAAGACTGACAAGGACTGCTACAGTGTAGATAACGTAGGCCAAATTAAGCAATCACTTTGCATCAAACTGAATCTCTTTTATGCTTAATCAAAGGCATTTTGATAAATGCACATTAAACATCATGGGAGACTGAGAGTAATTTAATTAGATCCAAAGATCTCTGAACAGGTATATGTACAAAATAACTACATTTCCTCATGACTTCTAAAGCCAAAGAAATGCACTTGAAATTTTTAATTGGCACGTATCCTCGCAGTGACTTTTTTGAACAGACTGAAACTTCTGCTCACTTATTTTTCAAATGTATGTATGTAGAACCTATAAGGTACATGACTGGCTTCTCCTATTGAAGCCATCATTAAAAAGGACATTATTTACAGATTCATTATGAACAATAGTAAATATGACTTTATGGTGAATGTTATTCAACATATGAAAGTGAAACCAATATTTCGAGGATTTCATAACAATTTCCATTCGTTTTTCAAACCCGTTACAGTTATGAAAACAACAACAACAATTATATTAATATAAAGATAAAACTAAGAAGCTTACCATGTACATACCCATCAAAGGTTTCTCCACCAAACAATAAGTGATGCTTTGCTTGGGGATAAAATAATTATTATCCCGCACTGTTATAGTAATAATAATAATTATTATTATTATTATTATCATCATTTTTTTAAAAGGTCAATTCCATTCATAAAGAAAAGGAAAACCACAAATTACTTACCATTAATTGAAAAAAATGAAAACAAAATTGAAAATTAAAGGGAAGGCTTTAATCTTTTAATTTAAAAATATTTCAGGTTTCATCTCATCTTTTATTAAAAATGAAATTGCTGACTGTCATCACCTATAATTTAAATTCTTGGCACCACGAATGGTAAATAAGCATCTTGACAGATGACATGCTCTTTGTCTCCCACTCATTTTATTCTTTTTCTAGCAGTACGTTGGTCTTTTTTCACAACATTTTGATGTCCAACCTTTTTTAAAACAAACCTTTGTTGTGCTCAGGGTTCTGAGCTTTCACATTGTGTAAAATAACTTTGTTTTGTTTTTTAATCAAATGCCTTTTTTTGGGGGCGGGGGGGGGGGGGGGGGGGGTTAGGTAGCTAAATTGGCTTGCCTACAGAAAAATTCATTACTTTACTTTATATTTATCAAAGACTGAGGAAGACACAGGACTTAAATACAGCAGTCAGAGACAGGCTTAAGGTAAAACTCATAAAATGACCTTTTATTAGCATGTCAAAGTCCAGAAACGAAAACCACAGAAACACATGTAAGTAAGCCAACACAATGACAAAGAGAATCTAAGACTATACATGCATTAGAAACACATGGGTGTATGAAGCACACCTTAAACTTACCAAGGACAAAACATAAGAGACAAGAGACTCACAAAATAAAACAGGAAGCAACATAACAGGAAACAAAGACTTAACAACAAAATACAAGAAAACATTGGATAGCAGAAATCAGCTCACATGGAATCAAATATAAGGTCTTTACCTCTAACAGGAACTAGGATTCCTAAAAATCAACAACTAAAAATTTTATAATGCTCGTGGAAAAACATCATTGCACTCTATAATGGACAATCAGTTCTGACCAAATGGAGTTTGGTTAGATGCTGATTGCCAATTTACTTCAGTAACTGAACTTAAGGTTAGCCATGAAACTGAAAGCTTAAGGAAAATATCGAACAAAAACATCCACTAAAAAAAAAAAAAAGAAAAAAAAAAAAAGAGAAAACAATCTCAATGGGTCCAAACTTTCAGTGCACAATATCCCATCAGGTGTATTTGGATAAAATACCAAAAGAAAAAAAACAATTCTTCAGACAATTCTTTTGGGGCTCTTATTTCACCCCAATTCCAACCAAAAGTGCCACCAAAAAGCAAATGTTTCCCAGAAAGAACAGACCGATCAGCAGACCATCAATTTTTACCTAACAAAACAATGTAATTCAATTAAAAGATCATTGCAGTGTTATGGTGATTAATTGTTAATTGCTTTTATATTTCTTTCAACTTACCGATTCTGATTCCACTTCTACAGTAGCACTGCCTGAAATCCAGAGAAGAAACAACAGTTAAAAAGGGCACAACCAACCCCCAGAGTGTTTCCTCATCTGAATCTTATTTTTCAGTTTACTTCAGATTAGTTCTGGCTTGTTTTTAATTATTTGATTTATACCGGTAGATTAAGTTATTTGATTTCAGCTTTCATTTCATTTTAAATTTGTTTACATATTCATTTACATATGATTTAAACAGTTTAAAATCATAAAATATGTGATTACATTTCTTTTAATAATAATAATAATAATAATAATAATAATGCATTAACAATTACATTAACCATTTAGCCATATACACACTCCCAGTTTCTTTTGGCCTATACTAGACTAAGAAACAGTTCAATGGCCAAGTAAAGGCCTGTTCCCTTTTCATGTCATGAAATAATGAAGCTTTTTAAGTGTAGTTTTAAATATGACTGAAAAAGGGAGGGAGGCCAATATTGGACTGAAAACTAAAATAGAAAAGACTTAAGAGAGGAGGCAAATCTGGAATACTCCTAGAAAGAATGAATGTCCCTCAGAGGAGCATGTTTTGAGAGGGGTTACACTATAGAACAGTAAGGTTGATTAGACTTTGTCAGAAAACTTTTCAGGAAAAGTTCTGAAAAAAAAGAGAAAAAAGATTTTTTTGTACTAGAATGATGAGATGAGGAGGAGAAAAAACCTTTAACCTTTACATGCACTTTTCTAAGTGATGATTACTTATAATGAGGAAAAACAAAGATTTACCTTTCTCCTTAGATTTCCCATTATGAACCTCCAACATGATGTAAAAGAGAGCTTCCCAGGCAAGAAAGCCACCCATGACTTTCATTAACCATCCATCACTGCTGTCAATCAAGTTCAGGCCTGTAAATATGGCTCCCACTGTGTAACACAAAGAAACACATATTTAAGACCAACAGCACGGGTGACGGTGTGTCTGCTTTGGAAAATAAATTAGAATTTATAAAAGAGTGCAGAACAGCATGAAGTAAAACAAAGGCTTACCGGCTAAAGATTTTATTATCACTGCATTCAAAAAATGTGATGTGTTGAATAGATACCGCCTGTCAAACAAAAGAGAATAAATATGAAAACATAAACCGCTGAAGTCAGTGTAAGAAAGAAAGGACAGCACATATCATTTGCTTGACAGAAGCAGCAGTGGTGGACAAACACACAGTGAAAAGAGATCTGTGAAGAAGATTCAGTGCATCACCCGGCATCCTAAGCTTATTGCATCATAACCAGCGGATGGTTCTGGGTCACCTGATTAAGCCCCAAGTAAAAGCTATAACAAAGCAGAAAATTTTAGGCCTAAAATTAAAAGTAGAGAGGGTTGCTGTTTCTGAGAGCTGGTTTCATGGTAGAGGGGGCTGAAAGCAGCAGCCTCCTATACCTACTTTTGAAACTCTAGGAAAAACAGCCAGTCTGACAGCAAAGTGCTCTGTTAGGATAATAAGGTACTGCGAGGTCTTGTAGATATGAGATATGAGTGTTTCCATTGAGAAAAAAGTTTTGTTTCCCTTTGGAGAAATGACTTCATTCATGGATATGTATGCTTATTTAGTATTTTGGGCGGATGGTTATATTGGTGACACTGGGAGATTGGCTGAACTGTTCAGTGTTCAATCCATGATGGTGGCTCCTTCTTCACAGTCACTTAACTGGGGCTAAGCATGGAGCATGGCCTCCAAAGCTACAGCCATTCAGTGAAATAACTAAACATTTGGTACACTGAACAGTAAAGTGCCAGTGAGAAAAGATGGAAAAGATTTGAAATTGTAATGATATTTATGGAAGAAATATGAACAGAGCTATCAGAGGTTATCAACTACACTGAAACGAGTGAACAGTGAATGCAGTCATTAAGCAGGGGCTGCCCCATGCTTTTGGCTGATGGTGTTTCCAAAATTTGTCAAATAAGTGTACTAAAAAACAATAATGTGTGTAAAACAGTCATTGAACTCTAAAATGTGTGTTGGCATGCCATAGTAAATTAAATTAGAAGCACACACAGATTGATACATACAGGTGATGCTGTGGTCCGCAGCGCAGCATAGCCACTATAGGCTGGAAGAAGGAGAGGATCATAACCAGACAACCCAACACTGGATGTGCTCCCTGGAAACCAACAGCATTAACACTGGTAATCATGATGATGTAAATATCAGTCTGACAGTGGAAACACGTAACTACAGAGAGTGTTTAAAGAATGTCAAGACAAATAAAAAATTTAAATGATACTTTGATTTTATAGAGATGCTGTTTTTAATAATTACCATTACTATTAAGAAGAGTTACTTAATAATATCTTCCAGTAGGTTGGCTGTGCTTTTGATCTGTGTTGTATAGTATTGTTTAATGTTTAATTTACATCGCTTAAATTACTGTAAGGTGTAATTATCTCTGGTTGCAAAGGAGTTTTTAATGATAAGCAAATTTTTTAATGAAATTAAAAACACAGTGACAAACTGCATGATAACTCAGAGGACACAAGTCTGTGGGTCTTAAACGGTAAATGGATCGGTACTTATAAAGCACCTTCCTACTCACTTCCTTTTATGTGGTTTGAGGATGACTATTTACCCCAAGATCTGAAAGATGCCAGAATAGTGCAGCTGCACAAAGGCAAAGGTGAAAAGTCCTGTTGTGTCAACTATCAAGCAGGCAAGATCCTCTATAAGGTGATTTTAAAAAGGTTGAATACCTATCTTCAGAAGGGACACTACCAGAAAGCCAGTGCAGTTTCCCCCAGAGCAGAGGCACCGTTGACATAATGCTCGCCGCAAGATAGATCCAAAAGAAACGTAAGAAACACAATATGCATCTGTAAAACCTCTTTGTTAAGGTGTTCAACATTAGCGTCATGCCCACAATCTTGGGTATGACGCTATTTTCTGAACAGGAATCCCTCCCAAGATGGAAAAAGTAATCAGATTCTTTCATGATGGTGTAAACACAAGACTGGTCATTGGCTGAGATGATGATGAGTTTCCCATCACTCAAGTCAAGCAAGGATGCTCCAACACTCTTCAGCTCCCGTTTTAGATGTTGCTTCTCTCTGCTTTCAAAGACTTAAATACAGCCATCCAGATCACACACAAGACAGATGGAGGTAAAATTAATGCTCAGCGCCTAAAGGCAAAGACAAAAGTCACTAGATCACTTTTTCATGACTTCCTCGATCCTGATTACTGTTCTATAGTCAACAGCAAGCATGCCTGAAATAAAGATCAACAATAAGGTCCTTGGAAATTTTAACTCCATAACCGAACTTAGTTAGCTTACAAAGTATCGAGGTATCCAACAGCATTGCTAAGGAAAGTGCTTCCGATAGACTCCACAAGCAAGTGTGTGATTTGGCGCTATATAAATAAAGTTGAAATGAATTGAATAGATCCTACATGAGGGTACACAAAAATAGTGCTATTTTGGACTTTATCAATCCTAATAGCCAGTCATATATATCCTTGGGTTGAGCATTTCCTAGTACTACCGTTGGTTATCCATGCACAAACACACTTAATGTGGGAGCCAAGTTAAGATAGTTCATATGTTTTAGTATTTATATTTCGCTGTTGTTAAGCGTGGTTGTGTAATTAATAATTTAAGAAGTAAATGCATGTTTATGGTGGAACTAAAATTATTTTATTGCTGTATTGGTTTGGTTACGTAGCACCATGAATACATGTGCCTTAAAGACTCGTGTTTATAGTAAAATCCGGGCATCACGGATGTATGCAAATTAGCGCATGCGGTGCAGGAGGGGGGAGAGAGAAAAAGAGTTAACACGGCATAAGCTATACGGCAGCAGGGTAGAACAGAGCCACACGGTTTTCCTACCGTAGTAGGTTATTTTGTTGAGGATAAGTTAAACCTGACCACTCCTGTAAGATGCAAACTGTAGAATAAATTTTTTGTTACATCTTTTCACATCGGAGTCCCGTAAAGTTCTTTCTCCTCTTCAAACTGACGTTCCTGAGTGAAGCACGGGAAAACTGGTCTCACGGCTTATACACTTAATTTAGCACTTTTATCTATGCCTAAGTGCTTTTGTAACATTCACAAACACACACATACACACACACACGGTGCATCTCAAGGCTCAGTATCTTGTCCGTAGATTTACTAATTGCAGAACATTTTAAAGCTGGTATTAAAGGAGACTCAAATGTGGTACAATAAAATCTGAAGGATATTTGGATTCATGTATCAAATAAACAATAATTTGTATTCAGTAATTCCAACCAAAACCTTTGTGAACTTCGACACTAGGACCAAGTTCATATCATAAAAATCGTTATTTACTGGCAAATAATAGTGTGTTACATAGGTAAAGCCAGTTTTGTTGTTTGATTGATCTGTAATTTAAAAATATAAAACTGTAATAATTCTGATACTAGCAGAGTTAGTGTACCAACCCCAGACCAGTCCCGAGTATGAGCGAAAATGAGGATGAAAGCAATGATTGTGGCTGCTACCGTCAGAAGCATTACTCCAACATGGACCTGGAGGAACATAAAGAATACAACATGATATTAAGCAAGCCAAACATATACAAAATCAACAGTTCCCAAATAAGATTAAGCTTGGACCAACTGTCTTAAAAGTCTAACATATCTGACATATAATACTTAATATTTTCTTAGTATGTTTTTTTTCTATGATGACTCACCACAAACCAGAGATCTTTGTTGCACATTGTTGTTCCCTTGGCCATTGTTTTCAGATACCGGGCAACCATCATTCCCAGTGTTCCCGTGGTCATCCAGGCAATCAGCATTAGTGACCCTGAAAAACAGTTTAGTTTTGGAGTTCTCTCCACTTCTCTTTGTTTTATGAGTTAAGATGAGTTTCTTTCCCTGGTCCCAACATGTCTTTAGTCTATATATCGGTTTACTATAAAAAGAATTAAACCAACTGAGGCAAGCCATTAGGAGTACAACACAGAAATATTTTTATAGCTTTCAAACTGTATACAAACAATCGATTTTGATGGTGTACATTCGTACAATATGTTACAAATGATTGTTTTGCATGATGATAAGTCACTGTGTCATGAAAGAGGCAAGAGTTACTGCCAAGAAATATGCATCTAACTTGTAAAACCCAATCCACGTTTTTGGTCTATTTTGTCACGTCGAGGGATTAAACTGAATTTCCCGGCGGAACCAATCCAAGGAATTAATAGAGTTTCATCTAATCTAATGTAGTCTAGTCATTAAACGCTGTGAAATGCAACAGAAATGTAAGTCTACTTGGTATTATAGATAAAATAGTTTAATCTTAATGGAAGAAAAAATTCAATGTCTTCCCATGTTCCCAGTAGCATGTATCCTCGACTATTCACCGGTTAACACAGTGTACTAACTGTCAACTGGTTGGCCAAAGTAAGTGAGAAAGGACTTTACATAGTGACTCTTTCACACAGAGACCTCTCTGTGCAGGATCTTACCATGAGCTTTGATGATATCAGGAAATCCCCTTTCACTTACAACAGGAGTAGAAATGGCCATCTTAGTAGTGCTGACGAAGTCGTGCTTATGGAATTGGATTTGTCCTGTAGCAAAGATATCGCAAAGCTTGTACACAACTGTTTGTATATGTATAGCTGTGTGTGTGTACACAGAATAAGCTGAATCAAAAAAAGAGTAACACGGCCAGGACGAATGAAGGAAAATAACCATCTGCTCTCTCAGTCGAGACGAAAAATTAGCTGCAGTTACTGAAAAAAACACATCCATAAGTGAAGTATTGAAAGGTGATGAAAGTGATTACATGGCCAAAGCATGAAACACATTATTTTAATGCTAATGGCTGAGTATTTCCAAAAGTTGATTCTGTTCATCTGGACGTAGCGTTTTGTGGGAGAAACGTTTCGTCATCATCCAGGTGACGTCTTCAGTCTCAGCTGACTGCAGGTTTCCCCAATCTTATAAACAGTACATTTGCATAATGACTGAAACCAGCCCATTGAAGGAACAAAGGACTGGGAGGTCAGTTCCTTAATCATAATTATGCAAATTCTCATGACCATTGATCAACAACCATGGCAACAACAACAACAACAACAACAATGGCTGAGTAAGTTTGAATCTGTAATCGAAAATTTAGATACATGCTGGTGTATGATTCCTTTATGATATTTTTATTTTTATTAAAATTTTTTGTTGTTTTACAAAAGAAAAACACTTTAGAAAGAAACTTTAACATAGACATGAAAAATATTCTTTTATATTTTTTTTCATAAACTGACCAGGGTTGTTAAACATGTGACTTCTTTTAAAATGTTCACACGATTGGAAAAGGAAGTACAATCAAAGGCCCTGCTTAACTGTTCAAAATAAAAGTATTTACTTGAGTATAATTTTGTTATTAGTACGTTTTTTCAGAGTGAAGTGCTTAAAGATTGCACATTTAAATAATCGCCTAAATTTTAAGAGTGATGGAACAGATCTTTCTTATGGGCGACAAACCCTCACCACCATGTAGCCTTGACATGAAGAGTTTGGACACTCTTTTTCATCCAATCACCTGCATGCATGTCTTGAGACATATGTGCTATTTTCTCTAAGTATATTGTGAAGTCCATAGTCTTCTTCATCGCATGCTATCTTCAATTTATTGATATGATAGGTTAAGTTATATAAACTACACTGCTGTGGTGTAAGAAACAGTCTGGCACATGTAGTTACCATTGCTGCTGGGTCCGCAGACAAACATGAAGTAGTAGGATTGGCTGAAACCTGAAGTCCCCTGTATAGAAATTATCTCCGTAGTAGTGAAGGAACAACTGATGACATTGTTCTGCAATGACGTTGTTATATTATAAACGTTCCCCTGTAGGACACATAAGAAATTTCACAATTTTTAAGAGCAGAAACAAAGCATTATATCTAAACATTCTAGCCTTATATAAATCACTGATATCAGAAAAACTTCAGTACCAGAGCAACAACTTGTGGAGTTGTTCGTCCTGTTGAATACATATGTTGCACACCAACTTGTCCATTACTGTTCATTCCACAAACATAAATATCATCGTTTCCCTGAGGAAAGACAAATATAGTAAGGAATTAGCATGCTTATTATTTAATGATTAATTCTTGTGGGGGGAAAAAATCCAAACTTGTTGATATTGTTTGGGAAAACAAGGCAACCAGATGTTTTCTAAAAGTTGTGAACTTTCAAAAACAAACTGAAGTTGTAACAGCAGCTGTTCACCCACAGGTGCTGCTCATGTACAAGTATGCCAAGAGCCTTACTATTGTTATCTCTTAAAAAAAATGTAACAGTCATAGAATCAAGAACATTTTCATTACGCTACCATCTTCTGATCATCAGAGAATCCAAAAGCGATGTAGCCTTCATAAGGACCAGTCATCTCATACTGGACAGCTGTACCACCGGCTAACATCATGGCTGACATGAAATAACAGCTAGCACTGACTGCTGGGTCACAGTTTGAAGGCTGACTGAAGCACACTTTGGTGACGCCACAGTTAGCGCTAGAGATGGATGCAGCTGATTTCTGGACATACACAGAGGAAGAGAGAGAAAGAAACCATGACATCATCATGTTGTACTTGAATATACCATTTAGCATTTTCTTTTCTCAGTTTGCATATATATTAACATTAAGCCAAGCTCAGTACTGCACATTACTGTTCTATAGTTCTGCTAACAAGCTATTTAGAAACTAGGTATAAATGGCTTGAGTACATAAGTACATCCATACTGTTTACAATCACCAACTAATCTAACAAGTATATCATCCACAGAGGCACAGTTAGAACACGCAGAGTTCCTGTGTCAATGACAGTACTAACCGTTAACCACTATGTTGGCCCTAACATCAACCTCTGAGGTTTTTGCCTATTTTCCCAATTGGGAAATTTTGTGCAAGACCAAAATGCATGTGTGAGACTTCGCTTGAAAAATCTCTCTCACAGTTGAGAGAAAACCAAACACTAACGTGATAGATATTAAGAGTTAACAAAAACAGTCAAATCTTAAACAAAAAAGAAAATTCTGATTTTGAGAAAACACCTATTGTATGAAAGCGCCCTAGCTCAATGGGCCATGCTAACTCTGGGCTCTCAAGAAAAGCTCTAGAAATTCAAGAGTGTATGACAAACGTGAAGCAGATTTCTAAAAATTCAGGTTTACGCATAAACTACATAAACAGCAGTGTTGCTAGACTGACTTTTTCATCTTTCATATTTGTCCATCAAGGCCAGAATATTTATTGCTTTCCATTTAGTGTGTCTGTGCTAGATAGAGCAGTGTACACCCATCTCCTGATCCACAGTCAGCCCCAGTATAAGATGTGCCACAGAATATAAAAGATGGTAGACTGCCATCAGCCTCAAAACCAACGGATACTTTCAAATCAGTTAAACTGGCCAATGATTCAACCA